>NC_088238.1:32096208-32396208 GCF_036934945.1 Oncorhynchus masou masou
GAGATGGCACAAAAGTGGGCGACCACAAGCAGACAGTGACGAAAGCTCATCAAGCTAGGCCCTCGTTTGCATTTTGGGAAATTCCCATTAATTAACATAGCCCGCTTAATCACGAGTAATTGACCTATAAAATAGAAGGCCCCATTGTCTGCTCCAATCATATCTACAGAGAGGACGCAGCAGCGTTTGTGAAGCAGGGAAGAAAGAACTTTCACCGGTGGCTGGAAACCTGTACGTCCATCTATCTACCAGGGATTATTCACCCAACTTCCTCAGACGCATATTTCATCTCTCATTGCATTTTTCTGATGTAATTATCTGTCGTGACATGGTCTGCTTTTGTTGCCGGGGCCTGAGACAAAACAAGCTGTGAGGTGAGATGGGACTTCCTGACTGATGCAAGCAACAGAGAGGTTACGGCTTCTTCTGAGGGAAGGTGAGGGGGGGGGGACAGAGGAGCGAATGACGGCAAAGCGGACGGAGGGACAGCGGGCAGAGCTGCAGCGAGGAGAGAGGGATCCAGCCAGAGTGATACAGAGACATAGCTCATTGTGACGTTTCCAGTTATTTCTGGCTGATTAGGGTCATTATGTCCACGGCCTGATTTATGTTGTCATTCCCCCTCACCAGTCCTGCATCGATAGATCTTAATGAATTGGTAAATAAGGGTGAAGATTACACTTGACAAGACCCCAACATTTCTCATTCATACCGAGACAAGATTTATGTAACCAATTAGGTCCATAACAGGGGAGATTGGTCAGGAGAAAAATCATCTTTTCAGAAGAAAATGACCAGAGTCGAACCCTGGACAAAACCAGATAAAAGGGAGTCTTTAACAGTGGCTTAGTCACACACCAAACAGCCAGCTGGAGGTTGTCAAACGGAGATCACTCCTGCCTCTCTCAGGATTTTTAGGAATTGATTTAAAAATACTACCAGCTATAGCTACCCGCCCCACTACAGTACCAGATACAACAGCTACTTTCCATTTTAAACACAGCCAGCTAATCACTCTAGACCCCATCTGCATAATGTCCAAACCATGGATGATGGAATCAATAGATACAAAATTAAGCTCTCGCCCAACAAAGGATCCACTTTGATGTGCAAATGTGAATTCAAGGAGGTACCCCTCCCCCTCCCTCCCTCTGCCCCCCCCCCCAAAAAAAAAGAAGAAGAAGAAAAAATATATACAAATCAATCGTTTCTACGGAGACTTCACTTAACGTTTGATACGTCGATTTAGGAATAATTTGCATTTCCTCAATTATTTAATTTCCACATCCTACAATTCTAGGAATCAGTTGGCACCCTCTTTTGCCATAAAAAAAAATTGAAATCTGATAATGGTGCTGATCATCAATAGCCAACGACAGCCCGGGACGATCCAAAGGGCGGGAGTGAACAGAGGTGGAAAATTACAGCAAAGTGATACCGGAGCCGCCTCGTTTCAGCTCTCCCCTTCAAGCACATGCAAATGAGCGTGGTGCTGCTTAACTGCATCATTTATGTGGATAATAGCGGCATCATCATTACGGGACTCAAATTAAATTACATCACAATTAGCATAACAAAGTGATTGGTTAAACTTTCAAAACAAATACTCAGTTCTGCTAATGAACAGTGTTAATTGGCCACGGTGCATTCTAAATAAAACATGTAGGTAAACATGTGTTTTATTTAAACAATTTCAAAATGCATTGTTTCTGAGAGACACAAAGAGCGAGAGAGAGATAGACAGATAGAAAGAAAGAATAAGGAGAGGGGGGGGGGGAAATCTCCAAAACAGAATATCGCCATGGGGATTTGTAAGCTGAAATATAAAATGTGTAGCATTTAATTTTATTGCACTAAATAACCTATTATATTCAGGACTCTGGAGAACAATGTAAATTATCTGCCTTCAAAATGGAGTTGGGCCAATTCTCCACGTGAACTAATCACATAGCTCATTATGCATCTGGGTATTAAATTATGAAGAGGAAGCCTATCCGCATTCCAGCACAAAGACCTATGAAATGTTAATAATATGCTCACAATAGCCCAATACCATGCTTTACTCCATGTCATGAATATTTAAGTAAACAAATTATTCACACGCCTTTGATAAAGATAATTATATTTCGCCCGCTTATAATTTCAGTGACCCTCCCTCTCTCTCCTGTCTTATAGGATTTGCTCTATATGGATATGCTGTTCTGAGATATACCCTATAAAGTTTGGGATCCTTCCTTGCACATTTAAAAAAAAAATGTTATCTAGCTAAATAACTCAAAATAAAAGACTCCCCCCTAGTAAAACAAATATCTGCAACTCGTTCACATTTGATCTTTATTAGCTTATAAAGGATCACGGTGACGGGGAAGCCCTTTCTATTTAATCACCACTAGACAAATAAAATCTCAACCCGAAAAAAAATATTACTTTCACCTCTTGATTTTAATTGTCAATAATTTGCCCATTAGTAACGCAGTAAACTCCACATCAACACAACATCCTAAACTGCAGCCCAAACTGCGCACGTCAAATAAAGCAGCAGACACAAAACTAAGACGGCTAAGAGCTCCGAAAAGCAGCATGTACAGGTCCACAGTCAAACACTAATCACCAGCCCGACCATTCACTCATCAAGAGCAATTAACCACCAGCACATGAGCGCACAACCCACGGAAACACACAGAGCACAACCCGTGCCACAGTACAGCAGCTAAATACTGGACGAGCAGCCCGCCTTCCTACCGATAAAACATAGCATAGAGAGAGAGAGAGAGGTGCGTGGAGAGGAGGATGAGAAAGGATGGATGAAGTTGGAGTTGCTTGGTTTTATTACCTGGAGGTGAGGAGTAGTGTCAGAGACAGTGTCTGGTGGCCAGAGAAGGAAAGCTGTTGGTGTTGTTTGCAGTGGTGAGGAGCAGACTGGGGTGTCACAGGGGGAGAGGGGCTTCTATCTGTGTCATCACTCCAACTGTGTTTATAGAGGCTCGCATCATAAACAAGACAACGCCGCCACTGCTCTTCCCTGCCTCTCTCGAAGCCCTGTTCATGCATACTTAAATCGCCCCCGTCGCCCATTAAAAAACGGCCCTCCTGACAATTATTCTATCATTTCCAGTTGTCACCGGGCAATTACCAACAGGCAGCCCCTCTCAGACAGGCCCAATAGGAGCTGATCAGAAGGAGCGCGAGAGAGAGGAGAGAGGGGGGCTGCTGCCTGCCTTCTCAGGCAGAGAGAGCGAGGAGAGAGAGGGAGTGAAAAAAGTGCACAACATGGAAATGTATAGCCTAGACACAGTGCCTTCTCTCTCCTGACACACAGGACATAATTAGACCATCATACACCTGGCCTGCCGACCGCTGATGAAATATATCACAATTACTTGAAAACACTACTTATCATTTCGCTCTCCTTTTTTATTGCCTTTGAAGACATTACAATTATTACGGCTTGGTCTCTGATCTGAGAGTGACCTTCAAAAACAATAAAAAAAAATATTATAATAATTTTTACTACTGCTTTTGGCTAGTGAGTGAGAGGGTAAGCGAGTGAGTATGTGAGAGTGAGTGCTGCGTGTGTGTGTGTGAGTGCAGCGTGTGTGTGTGAGTGCAGCATGTGTGTGTGTGTGTGTGTGTGTGTGTGTGTGTGTGTGTGTGTGTGTGTGTGTGTGTGTGTGTGTGTGTGTGTGTGTGTGTGTGTGTGTGGGGACCTTTACACGCGTACATGTAGAGCGTATGACTCCTCATAGGATGCGAGCCGGGTCTCCCCTCGTGCCTCGTCTGCACGCTTGCCAGGCGACTCTCTCTCACACCGCTCGCTCTCAACGCACATCTGCTACTTGCAGGAGCTCTCCTTCTCTCTCTCTCTCTCTCTCTCTCTCACACACAAGCATGCACACACACACACGCACACGCACACGCACACACACACACACACACACACACACACACACACACACACACACACACACACACACACACACACACACACACACACACACACGAGCGAGCTGCCTCAGCTCTCGCCGGCACAGCCTGCATCCCTACCTGGCGGCGCGTCGAGGGGAACTAACTAACCGGCTGAGGGAGAACCGCAGCTGAAATGGAGCGTTTTCGGACACCCTGGGAGAGAGGTATGTGTGCCTGGCTTTATTTCTAGCACAGCTCAGTGCCTTTCTCAGCGTCTCTGTCTCTGTGTCGCTGTCTAAACAGGCAGAATAGGATTAGTGGGAGAGAGCGAGTGTAGCAGAGCAGCCTGTAGCCTCGGCTCTGTGCACTGTGCTCCGGGAGAGAGAGAGAGTAGGAGAGCTCTTAAAAACAATTAGACACGTCGCTCTATCTATTACTGGATAACTGCCCTCAGACTACACCACACAGAACTACGAATACACACAGATATGTTCACAAACACAAATCATCGAGACAAACTGCTAATAATGTGAAGTAGAGAGAGAAAGTAACCAACCTTTGAAACAATGACAAGAGAGAACTCCACTCCCCCGCGTAAGAGTCATTTGAAGATATTCTTAGACGCCTCGGAGCATTAACAACGGCGCATCAAGGGGGGAAAAATGCCACTGGTAGAAAACAGCTTCAGGGAGAGGGGGAAAGAGAGAGAAAAAAAGGAGGAAAGAAAAACTAGCTGACGCTAACTGTCAAAGACATCATCAAAAAGGTATTTCCAGCAGTATTGACACTACTGTGAGAGAGCACCTCTGCCTGCTCACGTCCAAGACCCAATGCACTTCAACATCTGGTAATTAAAACCCGTCAAGCATCCCCTCTGATTGTTTTGGCACCCGAGGACCAATCGTACACAAAAATCAGCGGTTTGATTGCAAGGGTAGGGGGAAGTAGGGGGTGGTAGGAGTTGGCAGGGGGGTGGGAGGGGGTAACTGGGGGGGGGTGTTTTTCTTTCTGCGTAGCATGCGTGAGGAGTGACAAAGGTTCAGCAGCGGACCAGGCGTGATCTCCAAACAGTGAGTGCCTCTCTCACTTATTTCCTCAGGAAAACACCAGTTACAGAAGAGTGTCGGCCTCTTCTGCCATGCAGCTCTCACGACTCCGATTAGTATGCCTCTGCCTTCCCTTTTCAGGGCAAGCCTGCAACAATGTGCTGCAAGCCTGGCGAAACTCAAAAAAATGCCTCTTTTCAGACGAAGTATTTGAGCGGAGGGGAGAGAGACAAGGGAGGAAAAGAACAGCAGACAAGCTTTTCACAGCTTTTCCTCCATCCGCATCAGATAAAGCTTCGCAACCACTCCACAAAAGACACATTTGTCTTTACAGATGCTCATCAAGCCTCGAGTCTTTTGCACAGTGCATTTCATCATTTTGCGAAGGTTAATCGGAGCCAAAGAACAACCGTCCTCTCTGTCTGCCAGCTACGGCGTTGCCACATATTTGTTGTACTATAAACTATAAACTATAACACACACCGGCAGAAACGAGACGGAATATTTTGAACTAACTCTCTCTCTCTCTCTCTCTCTCTCTCTCTCTCTCTCTCTCCCTCTCTCTCCCTCTCTCTCTCCTGCATGCCACAGATGTTTTCCTTAGCTACTCCAGCAGACAGGAATCTACTAGCAGAGAAGAAAGCCTCGGTATCCCCCAAGAGAGCAGTACAAAGCCCAGTTTGCACACAGCAGATGCAAAAGCAAGTCCATCTGCTACCAGCTCACAACACCACATGGACTTGGGAGATTTAATCCTAGGCTTCGTCTGGCTGGCTGTGTTTGTGTCGACACCACTGAAACAAGAGGAGGGGAGGCTGATGTGGAGGAAAGGGTTGGTACAACTCACACAGACTTCCCCAGACCAGAAACACACGTGTCCCCATAAGTGTGTGTGCTAGTGTGTGTGTGTGTGTGTGTGTGTGTGTGTGTGTGCGCGCACAGGCGTACGCGTGTGTGTGTTTAAGTCTGGTGAAACTCTCCTTACAGCATAAACAAAGATAAACAGACCCAAATTCACACGCACGCATGCAAACATGCACACCTAGACAGTGAGAGTATGCAGAGCAAGAACTTTCATGTTCCGAGAGATGCACCCAAGGCAGGCATGACATATTCATTTTGTTAAAGATCCAGCCTCTAACTCAGGGTATAAGACCACTTGAACTCACAGCTCGGAGCAGTGCAGTTGGCATGATTTAACAGGCTCTGAGATGCACACTATATACCAACCGGCAGATTTGAGCTGTATGATATCATTATTAAAACAGAAACAGCGGCCAAAAAGATTTAACATTTTCATTTGCCTTCACTGTCTGAAGCAGCGTGGTAAACACTTAACAAGATCAAGAGGGAGTTGTGCCTGAGAAACAGCTAGCGACACACAACTGTCTCAATGCTCTAAATTGCTTTAAGCGCAAACATTAGGCCGAGCAATTACACCCATTTTATTTTCAACATGCTGAGCCACGTGGCTACGATGCTCCTTCAACACCCCATAAACCACTTGGAGGGCCATCCTTAAAAAGACAAAACACAAGACAGTGCTCTGGGCGTTGAAAAGCCACCCAGCCACCCTCCTTGACATTGTCAGCCAGAGAACAACAAGACACCCTGCATCACTAACACTTCACTGTGTGTTTTCTGCCTGTATTTCTTCCAGGCCTTCACACCACCAAGGTCAATAAGGACAAACAACGCCACCAGCATCCCTTCACCGTGGCAGAAGAAGAGACGTGGGTAGCAGGGGGGTAGAGAGGAGGGTAGTGCCGGGGTGGGGGATGGGAATAACTATGGCAGTTGCAGTGGCGGTGTAGGTTTCTATCTCGGAGCGATGGCATCATTTCCATAGCAACCCTTAATTTTCAATTAAAGCAGACACAAAGCTCGTTGCCCGGGGCCATCAGACAGTGTCAAGAGCCTCACGTTCCACACTTCCACGCTGGAGACTGAGACCATGGCCGCTGCCACCACCACCATCACCACTAGCGCCATTGGGCGAGTCAATCTCACAGGCAGCTGCCTGGGCTCAGGGCTGACACAGAGATACCCAAAGCCTATTTCACCTTACCCACCATTAGAATGATTTATTATGGCCAAAACACTTCAACGCTGAAACAAATGGAAATTAAAAGGGAGGGGAAAACACTGGTGTGGAACTGCCACTTAGAGGTGCTGCGTTTGAAAAATGCATTAAAAAGGGGCCCAGCGATGGAATGAGTCTGGAGTAGAGAGAGAGAGAGAGAGAGAGAGAAGAAGAGAGAGAGAGAGCGAGAGAAAGGAAGATGGAGAGAGTGAGAAAGGGAAAGATAGAAAAAAAGACCCTATGGCAAGGTTCCCCAACTGGCGGCCCATGGGCCGAATTTGGCTCGTGGGTGGTTTTATTTGGCCCTCCAAGTTTTCTGAGTAAAAAAATATTTATATAAAAAGAAAATTGTTGTTAGAATTTTCATTGTTGGAGTGTAAAAACAACAGGAACACAGCTGATTTGTGATTTTAATTTTGGAAATCCGTTCCCAAATATTCCCACGCATAATAGAGAGACACGTGATCATATACAAATGTAAGCAAGGTTTGAAATGATTATGTTGTAGTCAAATATTATCTCTGTTTGGGCTTCTTGCTGTCTACAAATTATTTGTAATTATATTCCGCCTCCCCCGACCATCCACTCAAGAATAAAATCAGCCGGCGGTTGAATCTATTTTATGATCCCTGCCCCACGGCTTGTGTGTGCAGTGACCGAGAGAGTGTGTATTTGTTTCAGCCCTTTGCCCAAACGCCATGATGTTCACTTTGCATGGAGGGTTATCCACATGAATTCACTCCTCCTCTCCCCTCCCCTTTAACCCAGACCAGACCAGACCAGAGCTACAATATGCAGTGACCAGCTGAATGTACGGTGCCTCTCCTGAACACCAAACACACTGCACTGGTACTGACAGTTGGACTTCATACATACTTCATACAGACAGACACCTGCAGTATTTTTTATTTTGCAGTATAGAATGAGCATCCCTATTAGTATATCTACCAACAGACCACCTTCATGTCACTATGATACGCTTCCAAAAGCAAAACTGAATAACAGTTATACTGCATGTATACACAAACACATTAACAAGACATAATGATCTTAAGCCTTCTATCCCCCCCCCCCACAACAAGTTGAATGCGGCCAAAATGGACCATTAGAGCTCAGTGATTATATTAGAGGAGGCTGAATATTTTTAATATACTGTACTTAAGCACTGGAGTATCCATGGCAACTTCCCTGTGCCTTGCTAAGAACGATCCCTAATGAAATCCATATTAAGTAGCCTATAATGATAGTGTCCAAACATATTTGCATAGATATTTCAGATGAAGGGAGAAGTGGGAGAAAGGGAGAGACAGAGAGCAGTTGCCACAGTCACAACAGCAAGAATATGTTTTTAATCAGTCATTCATCTAAAAAGAGAAGCAGGAGCCGGCCCCGACTGAGCCAAGCAGCTGTATTGAGGTAAAAAAAAAAGAAGTGCAATTCAGATTCACAGAGACGTAGCCTAACAGATCGAGACAGCAACTCAGTGTATTAATCAAGATTTACAGTATGCCACTTCCATCCAGTGGTTAAAAATGAGCTGTTAAGTGAATAGTTTAAACTGGTGGTCACTGGGCAGCTCACCAACCCTAACCTTCTAGGCTGGCTGCTTGCCTCTCTTTAGGCTCCCTCCCTCCCCTACATAGGAGTCTCACATTCGACTTCCATTTGCGACTTTGGCCCGGTGCCCAACAGGACATCCCAGAGTGAGTGTTTGCTTGACTCAATATCAACAGGCCGAAAAAGCAGCTTGAGGTGGAACTGCCCAGCCTTCAGTTCCTATTGAAAATAAACCGGCTGCACATTCATAAGGACAGAAATATCAACATGCTCCGCGAGGAGCCACGTACAGCACTCACTCAGCGCCGTTCCACTGGCTTCAGCTCTCTCTCTCTCCTCTAGCTGCTTAATGATACCTGCCTGCCTAGCTGCACCCCTTCCCTTCTCTTCCCTTCCACCAGCCCTCAGCTTGCAGGCAGGGGAACCGAAGTCTATATGTTACTGCTGCAGCGGAGAAAAATAAAAGAGATAGAAATGACAGAAGTCAGACAGTTCAAGCTGACCGGGCACTTCAAACAGAAAAACTGGGGGAGAATGCGACAGACACTCCAGGTTAAATTGGCTCTTCTGCGCTCCGCTCTCCTCTCTCCCTTTAAAATGTAGGTTTTCTTCAAAAGGACGTATTTGAATTAGACGCGTTGATGAAATCAAAGGCTCAGCTGTGTGGGTAAATTTAAACAAGCAAGTGCACCTCACAGCAGTTTACCTATTATAAAGCAGATTGGAGACAGATGAAAGTCTAGGAGCCTAGACAACTTCCCCTTTTCTCACCGTAGATATTATCATATTGTAAAGGCTGCAATTTAAATTCGATTCGTACTCACATTGAAAAATACATGGATATTGGGTTTTAATGTTCCTGGCCGGCAAGGTGTCATCAGATGAAAGAGAACGGTTAAGGATTCACACAATAGCCCGCTTCCACAGATGTATTTCCCGTTAGAGATAAACAGGAAAGCCATTTCTGACCTTCACACACCGTGTGCTGAGGATCCCACAGCTTCACATAGTCTTCAACATAACCGTAGCTACGCTGTTAAAACGACAGTTATGGATGGGCATGAGTATGGGCATGAGTAAAGATTTAAGTGCCTTTGAACGGGGTATGGAAGTAGGTGCCAGGCGCACCGGTTTGAGTGTGTCAAGAACTGCAACGCTGCTGGGTTTTTCACACTCAACAGTTTCGCATGTGTATCAAGAATGGTCAACACTCAAAGGACATCCAGCCAACTTGACACAACTTTGGGAAGCATTTGACTCAACATGGGCCAGCATCCCTGTGGAACACTTTCTACACCTTGTAGAGTCCAGTCAGAATGAATTGAAGCTGTCCTGAGGTCAAAACAGAGTGCAAATCAAAATTAAGAAGGTGTTGCTATTGTTTTGTTCACTCAGTGTATATAGACAGTAGATTAGATGGTGTTTAAAAGGTCAGTGCTATCAGCAGCAGTTCAGTGGTACAAAGATCTGTCCTGTCTGGTACTGGAGCTCCATTCACCTCACTGTTCAGAACTACCACTGACACACAGAGGCCATCCATTCATGACAGTAATACTATTCAACCAGACACCAATTACATAAAAGAAAACTTAAATTAATTCAGGAAAAATGGCATCTCACCAAAGAATAATAAACTCATTATATGAACATTTCTAACTTAACCGTTCTCCACACCGCCGCTAATTTAAACCTAATTTTTACTAGCCACTAATTCGGCGAGGGCGGGATAGGAATTACATCTGGAGGTAATTCTCAGAATGGAATGGAGCCCAGTGGAGGCTACCCAAATAAAAAAGGGGAACTATTCAGGAGAGTGGGAGTTCCGGGCTCTGAAACTGCACTTCTCGCAAAAAAATGTTTTCATCGTGCTGTCATCAGTCTAGGCTTAAAGAAGACGTAGGTGTTGCAGGTGGAGAAAGATGATTTCTGGAGATGGAGGTGTGGAAGGGAAGGAGGGAAGGAGAGAGAGGGAGGGAGGGACAGAGAGTGAGCAAGAGAGAGAAAGAGAGAGAGAGATAGAGAGAAGGAGAGAGAGGCAGGAAAGGGAGAGAGCTACTCCAGCTGGACATCTGTAGAGACCCATGCGGGGGGGTTTGTGTAAAAGGCCAGGGGGTCAGAGAGGACCTGCAAGCTGGTGGGATGCCAGCTCTGTTAAGTCTTGGTTTATAATAAGCTCTACACCCAGGCTGGTGGCAAATACACACCTGAGGTTCTGGAACTGAGATGCTGGACCAGTTCTCTCTATTTTACCGCACCTGGCGGTCAACTTTTGGTCAACAGTCTCAAAGAATTTACTCAGTGAAGGTACAGTAGTTGCTTGTCTGGAAACTTTTGCGGAATGTCATTTTTTGAATCATGAAGTTCAGCTCCGTGGATGTGGACTCCTAAAACTCTGCATTCACAAGGGAGGAAGTGAGGGAGGGGAAGAAGGAGGAGATAGGGATTAAATTGTGAGCGTGGCAAAACACACCAATCAAGCTTCTTTCTCCGTCTGGTTTGGTTTCCAACAATCCAATAGCGTGAAAAGTCGCTCTGTAAACGGGACGTTTACATTCAATACAGAAACTTGCAGTTCCCAGATATACGCCATAACCACCCCCTCCACCTCCTCTTCAGCAGAAAATTTGTTTTCCAAATGAAAATAAACTGAGTCTGGCTGGTTTGAGGCAGTTAAACTCAGGAATATGAGATCAAATAAAGGCTCCCGTGGAGGCTGAAAGGAGAAATGAAATCACTTCTGAGAGGGAGATGTACCTCGTAATAAAATTACTTCTTTATATCTTTCTAAACGGCACATTTTCCTCAGGAGTGGTTAAGGCATTCCTCGGTCAAAGACAGTATGCAAGTGGCAATTTTTACTTCTGGTAGATGATTCTGTGGCACACTTCTCGAGACTCGATGTGATGCTCTGCAATTTGCCTCCGGAAAACTAAAAAAGTCTTTCAGCAACAAGTTTTTGGCTGAACTTTGGTGGAGTTTAGAAGTCACTTTGATGGTTTTCCCGGAAACATGTCAATGTCAATGAAAACTCCAATGTTCCATCCAATTGAAAATACCGGGAATGGCAATAAGCTCCACATTGCTTTTCAATGACTACCTGTTCGTTCCAGTGCACTCTTGTATGGTGGGCTCAAGTATGTAGTAGATTGCCAACCATCCATGGGCATACACCACAAACAAATAGAGACTCATCTGGCAGAGTGGGACAGTGAATGAAGAAGAACGTCACTTTGAAAATAGTCACCTACTGCAATTATTACACGGCCATTTCATTTGGCATTGGGACAATTGCCTGAACCGAGCGGGCGCAACTACCTAAACAACATGTCATTGATTTTGTGTTTTTCTTTTAAAAGGTACAGTCCCAATGACTTTCAGACCACATTTTAGCCAGGCAGCCAACGTATGAAGAGGACATTTGGAGGAATACATGATAGTTTATTATAAAGAGGCTATTAAAGTTGCAATAAAATACATTAGCTGGAGAAATGAGCCACTTACCAGTTTTCTTCCTCACTACCTTAAAAGCTGCCCACATTCAGGGCTTTTTGAGTGGAGGGAAAAGCAGACGGCGATGGCATTAAAAGTGGGACGAGGCGCACAATTTATCAAGACAGAAATTGATGATGGGCTTGAGAGCGGCGGGCATGTTGTAATATGGTTGATTTCAAAATGACAAGGAGAAAGGTCATATTTTCGAAATTTCTCGGAGAAAATTTGAGTGGCTTAAACTCAAGGAGTTAAAAAAAAAGAAGCTGCCCTGTGCAGTGTACGCTACAATGGACATAACTCAGTGAACACCCTCATTTTGTAGAAATTGCCCACAAACGAAAGAAACCCTCTCTTGTAGTCAACTCTTGACTCGTGTAGAGAACACGTGTTTTTCTATCACTTTTGATGTATTTTTAAATGGGGGGCTGTGAAGGTTAATCCAAGAAAACCCAACACTTAATTAAAGCAATCAACTGAAGTCGCTCCCAAGTCCCCAACAGTTACAACAAACGTGTTTCTCCTACAGGCTTGTTTTTACTCTGTTGGCATGCAATTAAATGGTTTACGACAAGTTGATGATATTTTGCTGAGACAGAATTCATCTCAGCATAATAGGGAACATCGTTTTCAGTGACAATCCGCGAGTGTGTTTACAAACATTAGATTAATGAGTTAGTTTACATGCATTTAGAGACCATTCTCACTACAGATCCTTTCACATCAGATCCCAAAATAGTTATTGGATTGTGCATCTCACTCAGTTTACAGTCATATACTGGGACGATGTTGTGAAGTTATTATCTGGGTGGGTTTTAATTTACAACACAGACACCCAATTATACTGTATTTAGAGGGTGTACTAATTTGGGAGAACATTCTGACATCATTAAACTTTCCATTTTGCACTGCCCCGTCGAAGCCTGTTCCTATCTATTGAGAAAGACGGACGGCAGATGGGGCTGTTTCTGACAGCTTAAAAGTGCCCATCAGCTGCTGCAGAGATGTTTCACAGCACATCCCACCATCCCATCCACCCTGCACCTCCCCAAACAAACAGCAGACTCAGACTTCAAATACATAGCAGGACTATTAGGTAATCCCTCCTTTGTTCAGACCCACTGAGCCTCACTGACTAACCAACCTCCCTCCATCTTCTGGGTTGCCTCTCAAATGGCACCCTATTCCCTTCATAGTGCACTAGCTTTGGCCAGAGCCAATGCGATCTCTGGAAGTAGTGTGCTATAAAAAAGGAATAGGGTGTCATTTGGTACGCAGCCTTCTTTGCTGTTCCAAACTCCTTCCCCTGTTCCAAACTGACAACGGAACACTTCACGCTGACACACACACACATAGGGGGAGTGTTTGATGATGAATGATAGTAGGAATTATCTGGGAAAATATGCACATGGTATCTAATGGCAGTGAGGTAAAGCATTTGTTGTGTCACGATGATGATGACAGTTCTCTGGTTTAAAGAGAGGATGAGGGGTGACACAAGGGCTCTTTGTTTGGACTGGACAAATCTGGCGTTTCTTTTTGGATATTCAATATCCTGCAAGGTACCCGACAGAGTTACAGTAGTCTAGTGTCTGGAAGTTTGGCTAGGAGGAGAGAGCACAGAGGGCAGAGGTTCACTAAGTGAGTCTGTTGTATTGTCGAATGGCTTTTTAGAGCAATTGCTGAGTGGTTTGCGTGAGTCGCTTCCAACAAAGCCTGGCAAATCAATCTGTGAAGAAATGCTACACAGGCCAGATGTGGCACTACTGCACAAAAAGAAACAAAACAACCCACTTGTACAAGAAGACCTTGCAGAGCCTAAAGTACTTAAAGTACACAAAATAATACGGTTCAATGCCAAAATACTGACAGCCTAGTTTCTGTTGAAAACCTGCTTGTTATTTTAGGTGGCTTCTCTGAAGTACAATACGTCAAAGTGTGCGTGGAAACATCTTACTTTGAAATGCATCTTCTTCCCTATTGACTTGACAAGATGCCGGGAAGAATGAAAGACAAAATGTGTCATTAATAGACGCCTTTTTATATACAGTAGTTCTGTTTCTGAAAACACTTATAAATGCAAGGCTTGTTTTAGGGAGGTGAACTTTTCACACCTTTCAAAGCCACAAAATGTGATGTTTTTGGGGGGTTTCTGCAGCTGCTGCTATACACTAATGCAAGACGGTGTCATATGAAAGATTTTACTCTCCTCCCAAACCACAGACCTGGTCATTAATGAAATACAGGCCGCGCAGTGAGGTCATACAAAGTCTAGATTTCAGCAGCCACACTTAAAAACCGCTCAGAAAGAATAGAGAAACATGAACACAAATCAGATTTCCAAGCTCCAAGGACAGGGAAAAATAAATAACTAGAAGAGAAAGCGCAGCACAGCCCCTGTCCTCCTCTCACATTTTCCTAGCACTTTGCAAACAACCGTCAACTGCTGCTCAGAAACAGTTCACAATGAGAGCAGACTAAACAATCAGATCCCAGCCAAGGAAAATGCTAAGCAACTCTGCACACAGGATGTCTCACCCTAATTGCCAACTATCAAATCTCACAATGGAATCTGTCCATTTGGCAAAAGCCTTATAGCAAAACCTGGTGAAATGTCGTTTTAAAAAGTGTCAACTTTTTACCGGAAAAAAAGGGAGACGAACCGTTTTGAAAGGAATTTGATTTTTTACATTTGGCAGTGTATGATTTATTTTTCAGGGGGTTTATAAGGCTTACAGGAAGCTACGCAGACTGTGTGAGTGTTTCAAAGAAAGCATTATTAGACAAAGGGTGTTTGGGGTCTTGTAAACTAATGATTAAAATCCCAAGCAGTTAGATAAACACATTAAATGGGTCCCTGAAGACACTAAGACTCAGAGAGAAAGAGAGAAGAGAGAGCGAGTGGTAGAGAGAGAAAAGGGAGGAGAAAGGGAGAGAGAGACGGGGGGGGGGTTACTGGGGAGGAGAGACAGTGTAACTGGGATCAGGGGACAGACAGGTAGGAGGGAGACTGGGAGGAGGCACTGGGACTTGAGAAAGAGGGCTAATCGGACTGTCACTCCATGTGGCGCTCTGTTTTTTACCCGTTTTTTTCTTCTTCTTCAGTCAGAGTCGTGCTCTGAGATCCCCAAACTTCAAACAACCAGAATACCAGCACATTCATAAAACAGAACAGAACTACTGGGAATTAAAGAAGGCGGGGGGGGGGGGGGACACACCAAACAGGTAGCAGGCCTCAACAGCAGATGGTAAAATTAACATTTCAACAGTTCCTTCCTTTCATGTAGGTCTCGGCAGTGCTGCCGCTGTTTTTTTCTGGGGAAAATGTAAGGGCTCGGTTTGGAAAGATGCAGGGTTGGAAAAAGCATCTGGAAAAAAGGGGGGAAGAGGAATATTGGCTTATTGCTCCTGATGGTCCTCTTCTATGAAAAATTAAATAGGTCTGTTTTGCAGGTTCCCCTCTCCGGAGTGCTCTAAGCTGTGCTATGGAAACATCATCTCGGTAATTTATACGCGAAAGAACACCTGGCGATGAAAGAAAATCCACTCAAACCCAATACGTTGACTCTTTCACCTCTCTTTTAATCGCATTCAATTCACGGTTCCCAATGAGTGGCGATCATCGAGATGGAGACACATACAACACAGCTTCATGGAGTTCACGTTTGATTTCGCGCAAATAAATATCGAGACGTACTTGTCAAAAGATGCCCCTGAGACACTTATATTACAGCGAAGCATCTCTAAATAAAATGAAGACGCAGAACAGCCGGTCTCATTTCAGCCCATTCCAACGGAACGGCTCTGTAGTGCCCATTAATTTGGACACAGTTATGGCTAAATTACATGTGTTCCACCTCTGTGACATTTGAAATGCAATTAAAAGCTGGTTATGAAAGCGTGTGGACTTTCTCGCGATGAAGGGAAAGGGAATCACTCCCGTGATTAACATGCAAACGAGCTCACGCTGGCAGAGTAGATTGGGGTTTGAAAACCTCAATTACTTTTGTGTGATTATCTATTTACCAGTACACAGATCCCCATTTTTCATCTCCACCACGGGGAGACCCCCCCCCCCACGCAATGATTTGGGCTCAATTATACTCCCGCCTTTATTTATGATGCAGATATTACCGACATACCTGGTTATTTTTCACTATGGTATATCGCCTTTATGCAGGGGATTCATACACATGGAGGAGCATTAGAGGACCAACACCTATGAATGCTATGCTTAACCATTTAGTTTGGAGCACATGATATCTCCCGTCCCGTCCCCCCGTCCCAAACCACCATCCCATATTTAAACTTAGTTTGGTTCATACTGGAAAACGAGGTGCCCTCACTTTATTTCTGACAGGATCAGGAGTAAAAGGGGAAAAAAAAGGTCAATAGCTCTCTTCTTGAACGCTTACTCTTTCTCAGCCATTGTGCGTTTAGCATTTTATACTTTTAAGTTAGAGAAAGAACAAAGAGTTAGAGGCTTTTAAAATGTGTGGAGACCATTACTGAAACACTACCGACAGATAGTTGCCAGTATATCAAGTGTGGCGGCGAAGGTAGGTAAGATGTGGATTTAAATGAACTGCTGCAGCCATAGAAACACTCTCAGCCTTATGATCTACCGCCTGGTTGATGCAATTATCAACGGAACGCCTGGCAGCATCAGAGGAATCTCATTTAATTAATTTAAACGGGTGAATAACTACGGAATTCCTGTTGTAAGAGATTTATATTGAAAATGAACATTCCTGGAATTCAGGAATTGGCAATGCTTGGGAAATACCAAACAATAGGGAAGTGTAACAGGCTATGCTTCATCTTTGAAGAGGTGCAGACGGATAAGAGGTCCGCTAAGGAAACAATGTTGGTATCAGCGTTTAAGATATATCATTAAGACTTTTTAAGAACATTATGTCGAAAATAGCATCCATTAAATAAACTAATTGTTCCTTTACACTCAGTGAGGCACCTGAAATAAGACAAGCCTGAGGCCATAACTATACTGCATATGTCACACTGATACTCAACTACCAGGTTTGTAGTAATATAATAACCTACCTTTTAACAAGTTCAATGATTGTTTTGTTTGTGAGAGTTCCTCCTTAACTTGTTTCTCTGAGCCATAGATAAAGATAGGGAAAGCCACTCTGTCTCAGGAGTAGAAGAGGGATCCAGGCTTTTGGAGCGTGCGGTACATACATAAAAAATCCCCTGTTGCTTTGGCCGGGGGCGCAGAGGAGGAAAAAGGAAACAGTGCCATCAAGTGAAATTTCTGAGGATTCCTCAAGTGCTAAGACAGACAGATCCCCCCCCCCCCCTTCTGATTAGAGCTCTGACAGTAACAGTAATAACAGTAAGCCTTCACTGTAGTGATCAGTGTTTGTGTTAACAACAATAGATATTTACCACTGACTGACTTGCACACGTTTACAGATATTCAAAGGTTTTTGAAATAGACATCTCTCATAAATCTGACGAAAGATAAAAGACAGATATAGCCGGTACAGATGGGTTGTTCAGTAGACCGTGAAGGTGTTAATACAGTCCGGTGGAAGTTGAAGGCACAAGATATTTCTACTCAATGGATTGTCAATGAGCGCTGTTGAAGATTTCATCAGAAGTGCATAACAGTGGCTGGGAAATACAATGACATTTCAAACGGAGGAAAATCATTTTTGGGGAAACCTTTTGTCTCACGTTTATGTCGCCAGATTGACTAACGTTAGCATTGCTAGCAATTCTTTTTTACAAACTTTGCTAGCGAATGACAAGTGTCAAGTCAAGGTCCGAAAAGCTTTTTAACCAGCTACTACCCCCAAGCCATAAGACTCCTGAACAGCTAATCAAATGGATACCCACTATTTGCATTGTTCCCACCCCCCATTTTTACTCTGCTTCTACTCTCTGTTTATTATCCATGCAGAGTCACTTGACCTCTACCTACATATTACCTCAATTACCTCAACTAACCGGTGCCCCCGCACATTGACTCTGTACCGGTACACCCTGTATATACCTCAACTAACCGGTGCCCCCGCACATTGACTCTGTACCGGTACACCCTGTATATACCTCAACTAACCGGTGCCCCCGCACATTGACTCTGTACCGGTACACCCTGTATACAGCCTCCACATTGACTCTGTACCGGTACACCCTGTATATACCTCAACTAACCGGTGCCCCCGCACATTGACTCTGTACCGGTACACCCTGTATACAGCCTCCACATTGACTCTGTACCGGTACACCCTGTATACAGCCTCCACATTGACTCTGTACTGTGTATACACCTCCACATTGACTCCGGTACACCCTGTATACAGCCTCCACATTGACTATACAGCCTCCACATTGACTCTGTACCGGTACACCCTGTATACAGCCTCCACATTGACTCTGTACCGGTACACCCTGTATACAGCCTCCACATTGACTCTGTACCGGTACACCCTGTATACAGCCTCCACATTGACTCTGTACCGGTACACCCTGTATACAGCCTCCACATTGACTCTGTACCGGTACACCCTGTATACAGCCTCCACATTGACTGTGTACCGGTACACCCTGTATACAGCCTCCACATTGACTCTGTACCGGTACACACTGTATATAGCCTCGCTACTGTTCTTTTATTGTTGCTCCTTAATTCTTTGTTATTTAAAACAATATATGTTTACTTCAGTTTATTTTAGTAAATACTTTCGTAACACTTGTTTTTTTCTTAAAACTGCATTGTTGGTTAAGGGCTTGTAAGTAAGCATTTCACTGTAAGGTACCTGTTGTATTCGGCGCACGTGATAAATAACATTTGATTTGATTGGCATCTGTCTAAAGTAAATTTGACGACATCATAATGACGGCGAAGTTGTTTCCTACTTAATATTTTGCCTACTTCAGCAATGTCATCGTCTTTCCAAGCACTATAGTGTGATTTAGATGAAACCGTCATCGGCCTCTGTTTAGAATGCCTGGGCTTATTACGATTCTTGAGCACCACTATGGTGGAGGGCGGCTTAAGAACGTTCATAACAACGGCATGGCGCAACCTAGTGCCCGGAGGTGCAACCAATGAATAGGTCCCCAGTCTACCAAGGTCCCCAATCTACCAGATTCACACTGGTTTATGCTCACTATCTAACTGTAAGTGTTTCTTAGCACCTCTTGGGGACACAGATAATTAAGAACCATGAAATGCCTTCAAAACAATGCTCATATCAATTGTATTGTGTGTACAGTGCAACGTAAGAATTCCAACTAACAAGAGAATAAAATGTTTTATATGAAAATCCATAACCTTGCCCATTGTTACACGTCCTTACACCCGGAAAAATATGCACTCGAGGATGTATAGACCATGGAAAACGAGGTGTAGACACTGCCGCCATCCCCGAGTGTGGAATGACAATTTGCATAATTAAACCTATATAAAAGCTAATTACATAAATAAATGAGTGAGGGTATCACAGAGAGAAAGAGTGTCTGTTCATATCCAGTGTTTAAACCTCCCCCTTCCTTCCAGCCCTGTCTAAATCTATTGATCTGTGAAACACAGTACTCAGGGGAGGCGATTCAGTTAATATCATACATCTAATGATGAGATGAATAACGATTATACCATTTGGTAATTAAACGTCTTACAAACCATTTAACTGACTGTGCGTCACAAAGGGGTCGCCAGAGGTCAGAATGATTGTTTTTCATTTTCCCTGCTTCGGCGCGGGGGGGGGGGAGTGAAACACTGAGAAACACTGTGTGACACAATGGTGAAAATACTTAATGGTTGTTAGCAGCTATACTGTAGTGCTAATCTTTAATGCTGTCAAGACTCTTGAAGGGAAAACAATTTATGAAAAAAAGAGAGAAAAAAAGAACACGCCAAGACAAACATCTGGCCTTCATCACACTGTAGGAGTCTGAGCAAATCTTTATATTTAGAAACCTCATTAGCTCACTTATAATGCACAATCTCACAAACAGAAAGAGACAGGACCATGCGGCGGGTGAGAAAAATAATGACATATTTCGCTGTGATCTGTAAAAATGGAGGAAGGGGCGGGAGGGGAGGGACACTGGTGGAGAGGCTTACTCTAGTATGTGCCTGCAGACACTTTGGCCTGTGTGCATTAGTGTGTCTGATCCATACAAAGGTGCATTAAACACACATGCGGAGGGCCAATTAACTGTCAACATCTACAATCTAATCCCTACTTACAGGCAATAATCACCTGATGTTGTGATGTCCGTTTGTTGTTCCGTAGACAGACAACTTTCCAAAGGGCCTGTACAGGTTAATCTCTAGCTAATGCCAGAAACATATGCTACTGTCTAGCCTACGTGGAACTACACACTCTTAGAAAAAAAAGGTGCTATCAAGAACCAAAAAGGGTTCTTTCGCTGTCCCCATAGGAGAACCCTTTGAAGAACGCTTTTTTGGTTCCAGGTACAACGTTTACAACAGAGAGCTCTATCTTCAACCAAAAAGGGTTCTCCTATGAGGACAGCGAAAGAACCCTTGTGGAGCCCTCTTCTCGAAGAGTTCTAGGCCTTTTAACGGTTTAAAGGTTTAAGGGTTAACACATGTGAGGGGTTAACACACACACACGCACACGCACACGCACACACACACACACACACACACACACACACACACACACACACACACACACACACACACACACACACACACACACACACACACCAAACTAACCTTTCCTTTCAACCTTATCCTCATACCGCTAACAATCCCTTTCTTCTGTGGCTGGCTCGGGTGCATTCATGTAGCATTTACTTACAAAGGCAATTGTGCGCTTCTCGGTCTCTTATTGAATGATAGGTGGTAAACATTGTCATTGGAAAGGCAGGTTGGATTAAAGCCTGGTACAGCCATTGAGAGGAACAGTAAGAGGGGTGAAATGCGAACAATGGTAAAAATGGAGGGCAGTATCACAGGGTCCAATGTCTGCTATGCTGAATACATGTGAGATTATGAGACCCATTCCATCATTTACATAATGTAAAAACTATTTCTCTCTCTCTCCATCCACCCCCAACTATTCACTAAATAAATGAGAAAACTATCACAGCACAGAAATATTTGACAAAAGCAAGAGAGACTGAATTCCCAATGACCTCGGCGCCTTGCGACAATGCACACACAGTCCAAACGCTCTTTCGTGAGCAGCCAACTGAGTAAGACCTGGAAGAATATTTATTATTGAGCACAATGGCAAAAGTATTACCTTGTCACCTATACCACTTTACAGTGCAGAAAGGAATCGTATCAAACACAAGGGGAATTTGACATAATTCTGGTTGAGAATATGAAAGGTAGCTAGTTTCTTTAAACGAGGGGTCCATAGTGGTCTACAAGAAGTTTAAGAAATGAACACAATGATCATTTTGATGTGATTTGGTTAGGCCTGAAGTAACAATGGCTGGGTCAGGGATTCAACCGACACACTTAGTCCATCTATTCAGAAAATATATTGAAATATTAATGGGAAAGAAAAGGCAAGGAGGTTTAAAGTTCAACAGAGAAAAAAAATGATATGAACTTCTTTGGCGGACGTGCAGCCTCCGGGCTGTTTGTGTAGGCACAAGTTGAAGAGTAATGGAAAAACTCTGTATTTACAGTCAATAAGAGTTTTACGACACAGTTGAGACTGTCGTCAGGGGCTATTTGGTTTGGGACAGTTTCCTACCACTAACCAACAAAATACAAATAGATGAGAGCCCTGAGGACATTTTCCTTTTTCATGCAAATACTTCTGCATGCTAGCAATACACGTGTCATCCACCCTAAGCATACAATGATTTAAGATAGTCATTCATCCACATACCATACATTCATACGTATGTACACTACCTCATCACAAAAGTATGGGCTAGACGAGGACGCTGTACCGTACAATCTATAGATTGTGAATGTATAGGTGGCATTCCCTGGAACAGACTTTAAATCAAACTGTTAGCTTTCTGCAAAGCTTCTTAAAAAACATTGGACTTGTGAAATTCCTGAGCCATAGAAAATACCTCTCTCTCCCTCAAACCTCCTGATCACCACCCCACCCCACCTCCACCACCCAGTCCATCAACAAAACTCCATGAGCCAATAGGAATTGTACCTCTTCACACTCCGTGCGTGTGAGTGTTTGTGTGCGTGTACGTGTATGCGGTCGTGTGTGCATTCGTGCGTGTGCGCCTGTCGGCCGGCCTGCCTGTGAGTGAGTGTGTTTTACCTGCCAGATCATTCCAGTCTATTCCAGAGAATTCTCATATGGCAACCTATTTTATTTACTTTATCTTCAATAAAATGGTTCAGTGAGCATTAGCAACTTTGAGACACGAATTTCAATCAGTCCTATGGCAGCGGCGTCAGTCTGCGTTAAAGCCAGCGCAGCAGTGTGTGTGCTCTGCGAGGTGCAGCGGAGGGAGCAGCGCTGCAGACAGGCTGAGCTGCAAGCAACCGAGTGCAGTGAGAGGGCTCTAATAACACAAAGGGAGGGAGAGCGGGAGGGAGGGAGAAGGGGACAGAGGGAGGAGAGTGAAGGGAAGAAGGGAGAATAAAGATTGTTAGAGGGAGGGAGAGGGAGGGAAGAGAGAAAGAGTGGGTAAAATGGAGAGAGAGGATGAGATAGAGAGAGAGAAAGAAAGGCACAAACAAGTAAGGTTGAGAAAGTGTACAATAAACACAGACGAGCAGCTCTACACCCCAGGACCTCTTCAGGATGACTGACAAGTGAAAGCTCTCACTGACCGGGACCTTCATTTTACATGACATGAGAAGGAGTGGAACTCAACTGCTGCGGCAGAGTATAACTGAGAGGCTCTCTAGGGGGGAAAGTTGGAAAAACACACAAGTACGCACACACACACACACACACACACACACATCATTTCCCTTCACAGGTGAGCAGGACCAACAGACAGCCTGGTGCTTCATTCACTTAACTGGAGAGGTGCTGCAGACAGGATGTATGTATGCAGACTGAATCTTTTCCACATGATGTGCCTCAGGCTGTTTTTGTCAACTGCACTCTGAGCAGCACAGAGTCAGGTAGTATGACCACATGATTGCCCGAGAGGCACCTCTCGGAGAGGGCTGGGGACACGCTGAAATTCCCACGCATGATGAGGTGTAATCAGAAACCCCATTCAGAGGGGTAGCCAAGTTTGTCAACATATATAGATTCCACATTCCAACTCCTGTCGGGGTTCTGACCCAAATCAAGCGAGTTGTCGGCACAGAGACAGACGCTTTCTTCCCATTCTGGGAAAAGCAGGTAGCAAGTGACATTTTGTCTTGGATTGTGGTTTGTGGACAGGGAAGTGGGATTCGAGGCGCTTGTAGTATTTCCTCCCCTCTGCATCTCTTTTCAAGGTCCGATCAAATGATCGTAATGAACAAAGCAGTTGGCTTGTTGCCTCTGAGGTAAAAGCTTTTGCAACGGCTGTGACTGGGGCTCGATTTGAAGCAAGGAGAAACAGCTTGTGAAATAGAGTTATCTACAGGATCTTAACTTGAAGAGCCAACACAATGCTACATTTTGATGCCAAATGTGTAATCTTAATCATCTTAGTTAAGCTTTCTTTAATGTTTCGAAACAAAAACGTGTTACACTTTGGACTGCTACTGACGTGTAAGATCAAAATGAAAGATGTAAACCTGGTGGTGTTGGTGAATAATTACTCAATTTGGTTTAGTATTAAAAAAAAGTTTGCATAATATACAAAATGTAAAACTGAACACATGTATTATCATTTACATTTATATGAACCTTCTTTGTGGCCAATTATTCCAATAATCTGAGAGTCTTATAACACCACAGGAGGCCGGAATCCTTCAGACTCCATTGCTTCAAAGCTTTAAAAATGTATGACTCTTAGAAACCAATTGCTGCTAATAGTGTATTTATTTTATGACATCATTTACACAATGTTTTCACTTTGGTTCAACTTCCACATAGGATTCAGCCACAGTTCATTCAAAATGGGTCATGGGTATTCTTTTCTGCGCTGCACATATATTGATTTATGACTATATTTAAGGAGCTAGGAGGTGCACATGTATTCATAAAACACATACATTCTATCAACATGATTGGTCAACATTGTGTTGACAAATCCCCACCTATCTTAATTCAAAGGAGGCAGATAGCAAAAGATAACAACAGAGGCTTTGTATACGTTTGGGAAAATGACCGTGTTTCCTGAATGCTGCGGCGATAACGCACAGGTTCAAACTGTCGAGATAATCAACATTAGACCTGCCACAAAGAACGTGCAACTATGTGAAACCAATTCACTGGACACGATCACCTGCAACTGAAGCGACTCGTAATTCTTCCCACCTGAAATAACGAGTTCAAACCGATGTCAAGCCGCTCTGATGTCATGCCTTTTGAGGCTTTCGTTTCACAATAATCTCAGGCACTTGGAAACATGCCATCAGTCTGGGCTTCCGCACCAAGGCTCTTTCCAAATGAAGTCAGAGGGAAAGAATGACATGTGAAACACTAGATGTGTCTCGTCTATAAAAAATTAAGATTGTGCGTACAATATCCGCCATCAGTCAGGTCCAAAGTACTTAGCAAGCAGGGACCAATGCATGCTGAATGGGGAGGTGGACATAAGTCCTATAGTTCATCCTATGAGTAGTCTATAAGGGGCCACAACCCCCAGTGTGATCTGCTCAGCCTTTGAGACATTTAGAGAGACATAGACTGGCTGACTGACCAGCCGCCCGCCAGGACTGCATCCGTGGCCATTCACACTGTTGATTAGCATACCCCCTTCCTTTCCTCTCTGGATCAATAATCTCATTGAGTCAGTGTGTCTTCTCCATCAGGAGTGATGGCAGCTAGGTAGAGACACCCCCTTTTGTAACTCTATTCTCATGGCAACTGTCCACTCCAGACAAACACTCCTCTACACTCTATCTATTCTGGACTCCTCTTCTCCTTTTCATTCTGGGTCCTCATTACTCCTCTTCTGAACAGGCAGGAGGAGAGGCAAATAAACCTTGAAACAACCAAAATGGATTGAAAAGGTAAGGAGATAACATATCAGCGCCAAGGTCTTTCTTGATAAAGCAGATTTTAATATTTATTTTTTATTTTTAAGTCTATCTTGTTAGGCTTTTGAAACTGAAGGTACATACTGTGGAGAAGCAATAGGTTACACATGGTGTGCTTGCACCAAGTGAAGGACAAGGGGAAGGTTGAAAATAGATGTATCAGGTGTGAATATATATTTCCTGTGAGGCAAAGTACAATTCCAGAATCTTATTTAAAAAAACTCCCAACTCCTAATCCAACCAAAGAGTTGTAAAGAGTAGGACGTGGGTCCACTCTTGGTCCAATTTGCTCACGGCATGACACTATCAGACCCCAAACCAAACCTCATTAAACTGGAATATGGAAACTTGGGGAAGTTCCAAAACTTTTTTTCCCTCCAAGTGGGAAGACAAAACAGTGAACCATAAAGAGAGGAATATAAGAAGGAAGGGAAGAACGAGAGGCAGGCAGATCCTTGGGAGGACTGGAGAGTGAGAAAGTGAACGTTTGATGAGTAATACTTTTTTGTTGTAGACGGGGCTTAACTTTGAAATATTCCAGGGTGTTTCTGAATGGGGGATTGACCAATGACCTGATCCCAGCCGCACACTGGGCGCCGGGGTTAATGGTGGATAAAGATTAAAAAAACGGGCGCTAGCCTGATCTCCATCCCCATCCCCTCCAATCCCAAATCAGACCCACAATGGAGCCTGCCAACAGGGACGACTCAAGTCCCTTTGATTCTTCTCCCTCCCCAGTAGCCAGGGTGTCCAGGGTAAAGACCCGTGGAGGTTACCCTCTCCTACTCAGGGGGATGCCAGCCGGGCTCCTTGGCTCAGAAAACCCTTTAGGGTTTTGGAAATGAAATGACAGAAGCTCTGATCTATAACACGAAATCAATTCCAAATTGGAAGTCTGAGGAAAAGCCATCCGTCTGTGGCCTGCTTCTTTAAACTAGCCAGAGATATGCTTTAATTGCTGCAGATTGTATATATGTGTACATTTACAGTCATGCGAAAGTTAGGTCAATTATACTTCTTTGGGATGATTAGAGTACTTCTGTTCCAGAACAGATATACTTCAAAGTTTTTCATCTTTGAAGATTTAAATGGGATACTCAACAAATTAAAAACTAATATTCAAATCTCTTTTAGGCAGAAGAGGGAAGGGAATCTCGGTTCTGCTTAGTCTTGTGAAGATGACTCTTGGGATGTGGGCTAAGGCCTACAGCTGAGCTGAGCCACCCTAACCAAGCCTCTCGCCCCGCTTGGCTCCTCGCTGCCTCGCTTGAATCATACTTGGACCTCAAAAGGCAAAATTATGCAGCTGAATACAGAGATTAATAGACTTTCTTCCTCAGACTGGGTCAAAATATCAAAATAAACCAGTGGCCTGGATTCAGGAATTAACCTGACAAAGAGTAGTTCTCCTCTGCAACATTGAAAAACAGATCAACACAAGCCCTGACTTTTTTTCACAGAATTAGTCAAATTCGAAAGTTTATGGGGTGACTTCTATGGAAATACTTGAGAAATATATGCAACATACATTTAATTACACTAATAATTGATAGTGGAGAAGTTATGGAGGACTACAAACACAGAAGCCAGTACCTTTACACTTGATTTTACCTGCAAAGCAATTCACTTCAACGGTTCTGTGCTCACTGAACAATCACCCATTGTCAAGTTAGCATTCGATATCTATCTCCCATCCAATTACAGCTAAAATTCCATTCCCTCATTCCCCTCACGATGATGAGGCTTCTCCTCCCCATCGCTACTGCAGTTTACCGTCTGGCAATGTTCTGTTCAGTCTGAGACACCACCTGTGTGTCTGTCTCAGTCTGGCTGCTGTGGGGACACATTAGTAATGACGGCAGGCCTCCGCCGTAGTAGCAGTCACATAATCAGTGTGTGTCACACTTACTGTGCTGCCTGGGATTCTTTAGGCTCGTTTTGTACTGACTTGGTGACGACAAACTGCCTCAGTTATCACTGTTGGATGTCTCGTAGAGAATCTCATTGGGAATCTACAGGGGCTTCAGATACAGAAGCTGAGCGTCTCATAGAGGGGAATCGAAGGGGACTACAGAAGCTCTGAGTTGTGCAAACTGTGTGTGTGTGTTGCCACTGGGTGACGTTACAGTACTGTAGCATGCACACGCACCTATCACTTACTACTGTATGTCGAATTGTGCATGGAGGATTGACTTACAAACAGTGTCTCCCGGTGATTCATGCATCGACACCTCTCAGTTTGAAGTTCTGAGTGAGCTTCATCACTTTACAGGAGTTGTCTCGTCTTGTACCTCAAGCCTCTACAGACCAGTGTACGTGAATCCCTTGAGCTGATCTCAACATGAATTGGCAGTGGATGTGACTGTTCTGATTGGATAATAACCAGAGCAAACACACAACGCAGGGGCATGCAGAAGATTTGAGCAAAAGACTGTGACTCACCACTTTGGACTTCAGAATGTGGGTGCTCTTCTCACAGCCGTTGCATATTTCATCCTAAACAAATGAACATGTGTTATGAGCTAACATACTGGTGGTGCAACACCACCTTCATGCATGTACACATAATACATTCCAACACTTCAAGCTTCTTGGTGTTAATGATCTCTGTTTATTGTGTCGTGTTAGGACAGGTCATTCTCAATTAAACATGGGTGTCTAGAAAACTTTCCCAACATTCACGAAGAAGACTTTCCGATATCCTTCCTCCCAGTCCACATTGGTTGAATCTAATACATATCATAACTTCAAAGTTACAGTAGATTGGAAGGCTATGAAGTGTGAAGACCAAACAGGCACAACCTGAAAGGTTTCATTGCAGAGGTGGAATTCTATCATGGTGGACAGATGAAGATTTGTTATATTCTATGGTGGTAACTGTGCCTCAGCTGGGCTATAGCTGTAACACTCCTACCCAGGTACAAGTTTTTTTTAAACCACAGCAAAATTTAACACCTTTGTCCTTTAAGGATTAAGGATTTCATGCCCATTGAAAATGAGGAGGCGGAGGCAAGTTTCATCCATTTGTACACTGAAAACTGAGAAATTATAGTTTATTTTATGTTTATTTTTTATTTTAAATCAAAGATTTGGCCATCAGTGCCCCATCGGAAAAAAAAGTAATGCATGACGCCTCTGAGATTAATGGAAATATTAAGTATAGTTACTAGGGATGCACGATATATATCGATGAACATATCGGAATCGGCCAATATTAGCTAAATATGCCAACATCGGTATCGGCCCAATGTCTTGTTTAATGCCGATGTCAAAAACCGATGTCAAAGGTGACGTGCATACCTATATAACGTAGGTATATGACGTACAATTTTGCTCTACAACTGCAATACAACATTCCTAACCTAGCCCAGAACGTCTGCTGTGTAGATCGAGCAGTCAACAAGCCGAGCAGTCATTTGAAAGAGTAAAAACGCCACGATAATGGAATTCATTGCCCTTGACAATCAACTGTTCTCTGTCGTGGGTGATGTTGGCTTTCGCGACTGGTCGAGCACCGGTACACACTAACGTTACCAAGTGCGCTATTGTTCAGATGTTGCCCTACCGGAGTTACAAAGTAATAGCGTCACTGCTATTAGCTTCACGACTAACTATGGAATGCCGTTTGGGTCTTTGCGAGTCAAAAAAGATACACGTCAAATAACACTATTTGACAATAACACTATTTGACCCGTTAAATAAGCTTTTAATTTGACAAGTCAAATAACAGAGTTCCATTATAGAATGTTGTGTGTTCTGAATTTGCATGTGCAAACCAAGCGCCACCACTACTATCCGTAGCACTGTCAAGCTGTACAAAAAAGTCTGCAAACAAGCAAACACCAGCCACGAATGATGTGTTTTCAATACTGCGTTGGTAATAAAGCATTATTTGTTTGACCGAAACTTCTGGGGTAGCTAGCTAGCTTTAGCTTGGTACCTAGCTAGCCCAAATACAACCAGCCTGAAAACAATGACCAGTAGAAACTGCAGTAACTTTCACTACTCTTAGCAATGATTTAGGAATCCTTGTGTGTGTTAGCTAGGTAGCCACTTGATTTTTGCCTATTGAAATTGAACTTCAGTTCATGTAAATAAATAGCTAGCCAGCTACTTAACACTGTTTCCCAAAGCTAACGTTATAAGCAGCCAGCTAGCTTCATCTGTCTAGGTAGGCTCGACCTGGCCAGGTTATGTGTTGTGAAGCTAGCCACAATAAGGATTAGGCACAATAGTGGAATTTGCGGTTTGCCTTCAAAATAAAAGTACATTTTTGAAAGTGATGCAGAAGGTTACAATTGTTGGAATCATGCCATATTTAGACTAGATAATGTTAAACAAGGTTGGAATGTGAAGCAATGAAACAGGGTTTCAGTCTACTCGGTGACACCCACAGAACACAACTGTGAAGATTTTATGCAAATATTAGCGTTGTAGCTCTTATCACGGGACTGTGACTGTGTGAAATCACCTCCCCAGTCAGCCTATTGTGTGTATTGACATTCATATTGCACTGTACAGCTTTACCTAAGGATTGGGGATCAATGAAATGGGGTAACAGTCTACTCAATACTCAAGATATTTTACCCCAACATCCTCCTCAGAGTTATCAGACTCCAAAACATCCACACATTATTCTTTTTCCTTGAGAATAGTGTTCAGTACACATAGGTTGACAATAAATGTGGCTCAATTCACAGTTGTTTCAGACACTCGCAATAAGAGCTACGATGCTAATGTTCTCTTGGTGTCACACAATCCATAGGTAAGGCTGTACAGTGACATAAGAATGCCCCCAATGCAATTCTAAAGTATAATACATCCAGTGTGATTTCAACAGATTTTTGTCAAGTTAACAAATTATTGTCTTTTGTTAATTTTATATAACAACATTCCAACCTCGTTTAGCATGATCTATTCAATTATGGCATAATTCTACTATTTGTATGCATTTGCATCACTGCCAATGACATACTTTTATTTTGAAGGGTAACCGCAAAGTCCACTATTGTGGCTAATCCTTATTGTGGCTAGCTTCACATAGATGGGTCCGACCACCATTAATCAAATAAGAACTGTCTTATAAATTAGGGTTATTTTTAGATGATAAAACCTAGCTACAGTATATAGTTAGCTAGCTATCTATGTTTGTGGGGAAGAACATTGTTTGCATCCATGAGCTAGCTAACTTTTTTTATGACCAGCACTATAGGTGCGCGAGACAACTTTACCAGCATCATAGGATACGTATCGATGAATCGTTGTGACATATAAAATACGAGTGATAGTGTAATCAAATGTGTAATAACTACGTAAAAAATGAATGAACTCATTAAATTATTATGTGACGTGCAGTCATATTCAGGTCCTGATTGGTCAATAAACTTATAAGACACGTCAAATAGTGTTTTTTTACATGCAAAGACCCAAACTGTGTTCCATAGAAACCCTGGTTGAGAATGAAACAACTGAACAAATGAACAACGAACCAGCACAGCAAGTAAGTGAAATAAATAGGTTTTGATTATGTTTTACTGGTAATGGGACAATACGTAAATGGCAATTAAATAATAACTTTTTGGTCAGTATGGTGTGTGTGTGTGTGTAACCTTTATTTAACTAGACAAGTCAGTTAAGAACAAATTCTTAGTTACAATGACAGCCTACCCCGGCCAAACCTGGACAACGCTGGTCCAATTGTGCGCAACCCTATGGGACTCCCAATCAAGGCCGGATGTGATACAGCCTGGATTCGAACCAGGGACCGTAGTGATGCCTCTTGCACTGAGATGCAGTGCCTTAGACCGCTGTGTCCATGTGTGTGTGTTAACTATTTAACTGTACTAGAATGCTTAAAAGGCTGCAAAACCTTTGAATATCGGTTATCGGTATCAGGTTTTATCGGCAATGAAAATATCAGATATCGGTATCGGCCAAAAATGTAAAATCGGTGCATCATCAATAGTTACACAGTTACCCACAGCACGTTACAATTGTCCAATTCTGCCTTATCAGTTCAAAGGCAGAAAACCTTTGACAGGACATGAAAGGTTGTGCTATAGTACTTACCCTGAGGGTGAAAACGTGGGGTTGTTGTCCGTCTGTCTCAGGATGGGAAGGACTCCAGTCCAGAGATGTCTGTAGAGGATCTGCAGAGGGAGAGCAGATTAGAGAGAAATCATTACTCAAAAGCATGTTCCCATACAGTAAAACATTATCAACCAAGTTTCCAATTCACATAGTAAATTGTAAATGGGCCCCCCCACAAAGGTGTTGCCGCAAACATGTACAGGATTTTTTTATTTTACTAGGCAAGTCAGTTAAGAACAAATTTGTATTTTCAATGACAGCCTAGGAACAGTGGGTTAACTGCCTGTTCAGGGGCAGAACGACAGATTTGTACCTTGTCAGCTCGGAGATTGGAACTTGCAACCTTTCGGTTACTAGTCCAACACTCTAACCACTAGGCTACCCTGCCGCCCCAGGACAACTGTGGGTAGGTTTTCTTTCACATGAGTGTTATTAGCATGGCTTTTAGGGGAAAGCAATAAACTTGGGAACAACAAAGTACAACTGGATTTGCCTGTTAGATGACTATATGCATGTGAGTGAATATGTACCTGTGTGTACATGTTAGAGCTGGGACGATAAACCAAAAATTATCAACACCGACCATACCTATCACTTATCGCAGGCCTTTTGCAGATATTGTTCATTATGATAAGTAGCCTATATTAGGGAAATGTGAAGTTTGCAAAAAAAAGGAGGGGTGTACTTGTGGGTGCATGCGAGTGTGTGTGTGTGTGTGTGCGTGCGTGTGTGTGTGGCTGTGCAAGAAAGATGAGGGGTGATCTTCTGAATTTAGGTAATGTACAGTACACATTAACCTCTTGAAACTCTGGGGGCAGTATTTCATTTTTGGATGAAAAACGTTCCCGTTTTAAACAAGATATTTTGTCACGAAAAGATGCTCGACTATGCATATAATTGACAGCTTTGGAAAGAAAACACTCTGACGTTTCCAAAACTGCAAAGATATTATCTGTGAGTGCCCCAGAACTAATGCTACAGGTGAAACCAAGGTGAAATTTCAAACAGGAAATGCCCCAGATTTTGAATGCGCTGTGTTCCAATGTCTCCTTATATGGCTGTGAATGCGCCAGGAATGAGCCTACACTTTCTGTCATTTCCCCAAGGTGTCTGCAGCATTGTGACGTTTTTGTAGGCATATCATTGGAAGATTGACCATAAGAGACTACATTTACCAGGTGTCCGCCTGGTGTCCTCCGTCTAAATTATTGCGTAATCTCCGGCTGCATGCACATTTCCATTTGGTTCAGAAGAGAAAGTTTATCATCGATAGATATGTGAAAAACACCTTGAGGATTGATTCTAAACAACGTTTGCCATGTTTCTGTCGATATTATGGAGTTAATTTGGAAAAAAGTTTGCGTTGTAATGACTGAATTTTCGGGGGGTTTTCTTAGCCAAACGTGATGAACAAAACGGAGCGATTTCTCCTACACAAATAATCTTTTTTGAAAAACTGAACATTTACTATCTAACTGAGAGTCTCCTCATTGAAAACATCCGAAATTCTTCAAAGGTAAATTATTTTATTTGAATGCTTTTCTTGTTTTTGTGAAAATGTTGCCTGCTGGATGCTAGGCTTAATGCTATGCTAGCTATCAATACTCTTACACAAATGCTTGTGTAGCTATGGTTGAAAAGCATTTTTTGAAAATCTGAAATGACAGTGTTGTTAACAAAAGGCTAAGCTTGTGAGCCAATATATTTATTTCATTTCATTTGCGATTTTCATGAATAGTTAATGTTGCGTTACGGTAAGGAGCTTGAGGCTATAATTACGCTCCCGGATACGGGATTGCTCGTCGCAACAAGTTAAAGAAATATATGTGAAGTGTTTCTTCCCCAAACGAAAGGTTGCAGTGCCTTGAAGGCTCAAATGATCAATGAGTAAACGACAGGTTTTAACGACAATAATGACATGTTCCATGTCACAAAAAAATACACCTAACTGCAATTCTGTATCAAACAATCCTCAATCATCAATCTGTTATTTTCACATGCATCTTTCGAAAGTTTGCTATATTTTATTAACTTACTGTATAAATTACAAACTGCAGCCACATAACCTCCCAGAAGCTTTTAATGCCTATACATCGTGCTTAAGCGCTTGACCCCTCGCAACATTTAAATTCCCCTCGGAGTTGAGCGAGCGTTTTACAAGCAGCCTCTCTCTCTGATACTTAAGACACATGGACCAATGGCCTAACCTGGACGTTCCTGTAGATTTTTCTTTCTTTTTTTTCCTTCCCAAATTCCAATTGACCCCTGTAGGCAACCAGCAACTGCTGAATCCAGTAGAATGTGCTCTCTGAACTGTACAAAAAAAGCCCTCAGCCCGAAGAGCACCGTGGAAAACAAAACCTGCCAAGTGTCATTATTTTTACTGTTTGGGTTTGGGGAAAGAAGTGTCGCACAGTGCACACACAGATTGCCGTGTAACATTTATGCAGTGGAAAGAGGATACAAATCTCCCCATGCATCTACTGTACTGTCTATTGTGAAAATAGGCATGGTGATGTTTCTGTTACCGTACACAATCATCTATTCTAGTACTGATGTACCTCAAAAGAAAATACTATACTGTTTAGTACTAGCATGAAGGCGAAGTAAACATGTAATAAAGGACTAATGACACACCACCAAATCTGCATCAAACTACTTAGCTATATTTGTGTGAATAAACGTTCAAGTAAAATGCAACAGCCTTATAAGTTGGATAAAAACATAATTTTGAGTTAATGTTCCATTCATCCAAAATGACTTGCTGAGTTTGTGAAGATGTAATACTCTATTCAGAGGAAAAGCAACAAGAATGCTATTAGTCTGTGTGACCTCCAATTCAAGAGATTTACAAATATCAGACATATCTTTATGCTTAGCCTAAATGCAAAAAAATGATCTTTAAATTCTATCAACGTATAAATACAGGCTGCATTCAAGCATTCAAAGGGCCTAATAATACCATTGGCTACTTACATAAAGCGCTGCACTTAGTCAAGATAAACTATTTAAAATGGAGGGCAGAAATACCTCCACAGCAGCTATAGAAGGGTCTGGGGATGAAAGAGGGACATTATGCTAACAAGTCAGATTACTGTACACAATAATTTTATCTTTAACGTAAATACCATCCTTGTGTTACGGCGGTGGGGGGGTGGGGGGGGGGGCATTATGGAAAAGTCACCGGCAATAATATTTTCTACAGGGAACCAAATGGTCCTTATCGGTGTTAGGCGAGCAATTCAGGCCCCTGAACAAAGATGAGTCCTCAAACTCATTCCATTCATCACCGGACGTGTAATTACCCTGGGCTCGCAGTCTAGACGTTACCGCTTTCACAGAATTTAAGACCCCATCTCTCTGCAACGCCACCGCCACAGCGCACGCCGCTCTCTCTCCTCTCCTCCCCGAGCACCGGCGAGCGTTAAATCTGCCAGCAGATAAATTAACGAAGAACGCAATAAAACGGACACAATGAGAAGAACTTTATCCTCTCCGCTGCTAAATGAGATTTCTTTGAAATGCAGATCAGTAGAGCTAGATTAGTGAGTTTTAGCTGCTGTCAACATCATAACAAAATACAAATGTGATTGTTCGGCCGGGGCCTTATCTCCTTGCTTCCATCTGCTGCCTCGTTATTTACTCTCCTTGATTTACTATGCAGATCTAAATAAGTCGCATCAAAAGGAAGGCTTACTGCACAATGGATTCTTAAGCTTCTACATCAAGGTATTTGAAACCGTAGTCACATAAAGAGGCTGCCCATCAAAGGCCCATCTCTAATGAACTCCTGTATCAGAGGGGGTTTGTGCCTGTTTTTAATGCTGCCTGTCTGGCTGCTTGTGTGAAGGGAAAGAGGAAGTGCTACAAATCAGAACAACCCACAGCTATTGGAGGAGTGGCTCTGTAGGGCCACATTAGACCAGCTCACTGCATGGGGCCAATACAACCCCAGGTCTGTCAAGAATACTGAAGACAGTGGATTAGAGTGGGATGGAATAGAATATATTCTATTACACATTGGCTTCACAGCATCAACATCAGCAACACTTCAACATTAAGTGCCTCAAATACCTCATTATCACCAGAGAATGGAGGACAGATGGAAAGACAAGGCAATAAACATTGTTTCTGGACGCATGTCAGTCCATTTCTCTCAAGGAGCATAACATCCAAATGCAAGAATGAGCCATATCAAGTTCCCTGCTCTAATTCTGCACAGAGAAACACTAATCTTCCAAGCTTTCGAACAACGTTCAGGCAATAACCTTTAATTTCATGGTGCATTTGTTACATTCAGCAACACAGACCAGATTATAAACGAAACCTTCAAGACTTCATGACAAATAACTGCATTAAAAAGATCACGATCTTCATTCCCGTCTCGGTTTTAATGTCGGGATCCAACAAGCATGCCGTTAGGTTTACCAAAGAACAATTAGTCCCCCTGAGTCCAAGCAGACCCTGGCACATGTGGTTGAGAGGCAAGAACCACAGGGGCACACCAGATGATGGGTGGGTCGGGAGGGAAGCGTGTGGCGCGTGGCAGCCACGCGTGCGCCAGTCATTGGCTCCTGGGCATGTCCTGCCTCATCGCTACTCTCACAGGGAGAGAGAGCGACAGAGACAGAGAAAGAGAGAACGCCTTCTCTTCCCTGTCCAGTAGTCTTCAGAATTGCAGGCAACCTTCCAGATAGAGAGCTTACAACAGAGGAGGCATCCTATGGCTTCCCTACAGAAACCCTCCGTCCCTCGTTCTCTCTCTTGGTATGTTCCCTTTTGTCTTTGTACCGTGCCAAGTGGGCCCAGTGCCAGTCGCGTTTGCAACCACGAGGGACCTCTACCTTTTTTTCTTGTCTAATGAAATGACAAAACAACAGATTTACATATGCAGAAACAGGTGTTGTAACAGGTTTGACTCCTCTTGACCTAAACCATGTTACAAGGAATAAAATGCACACAAGAAAAGTTTATTAGCAACAGCTGCCCGAAGGTATTTAGGCTCTGATGGGCACTCAAGTCTACACCATCTGCCTTGCTGGTTGCCAGAAGTGACAATCTAAATCAAAAACCACCCATCAAATATCCTAAAAATAAACCATTGTGTTGCCCATATGTTGCGGCCATTTCTTTTATAAAAGTGGCTGAATGAAGGCTCATGGCCCTGTCATCCAGGGGAAACCCTACAAGCAACACAGTAGCCTGTAATTACTCTCAACCAATCCCCTCTGTTCTAATCAGAGCACTGCGTCAGCATCTCACTTCATCATGCCCAAGTACATCCCTCTGAAATTACAGAAAATAAAACTATGGCCCTATGACAAAAGGACTCGGCCTACTGTCCAAGTACACGTTTGAGGAAACTCTATAGCGGGCAAAATGTTGGTACGAAGTGTTACTAACAGCTAGCTAGTAAATAGCTTATAAGCTTGTAATGTCACCTCTGTGTTATACATTGGCAAATCATTAAAGTTTTCAAAGTATTAGAATGTGCTAATAGGACTCTTAGAGACATTTATGATCTAATCAACTAGCCAGCATGCAGTAGATATTATAATGTGGCCATGATATCAAAAACACAACAACAAATAGCTAGGCATATTTCAGAAAATGGCCTCCCTTTTATATCACTGTAAAATATCATAGCCAAGAATGTCATTGTTGTCCTTTAAAGTGTGTCCACGTATTTCTGAAAGACAAAAAGCTGTAAAGGCCTTATTGTTTTTTCCCTGGCTGTTTTTATTTTGACGAGCCAGCGAGACAGAAGGAACAAACCTGAGACAGTCGTGACCCTGCCAGAGTGTTGTAACTTGTTCTAGAGCAACGCCGGCAGAAGGCAGCACCATATGCCCCCAGCCCCGAGCTCGATGCTCTTTCTGCAGCCTAATGTGCCTGTCAAAAAGCATTACTCTCACAAATCCTGTGTTTTTACAACATGTTTGAAATAAACCGTTTTTTTGTTGTTGCCATCTCTCTCTCTCCCCAACAGAATTGTCCACAGAGACACACAGCACCAGTGAGAGGAAGGTCCATGTTTGTTTGTGTTCCTGCTGTTTGAGCAGCACATGCCTGCTTCAAATCAATACTAGCCATTCCCTCCCTTTTCCCTCAAACTTCAATGAGCCCCAGATGTTTAAAAGGCCATGTTCATTTTACCAACAATATAATCAGATTGTAAGGTGAAGCTAGCACTCAGATCTAGACATGACTTATTCCACCATTTTGTGAGCGTGACCTGTTTCTTAATTAACCGTTTAACAATTGTAGAGTTAGTGGAGTCAATCTGTCTGATGTGAGTAGTTGTTTACAGTGACACAGACAAGCTTGTGGCAGATTTCGCCTGAGTGATGGCGACCTTGCCGTTCACTATGAGTGACCATCCATCTTTGATTCAGGGCAAGACCCTGCAACCAACACATTCTTTCACACCAGCCCAGTACACTATCCCTTCTTTCTCCATCCAACCTTGACTTAAAGAAACGCTAAAGCTGTCATTCTTTTACACTGCTGTGTCCATAGCATAGAGCAGGGGTGGGCAACTCCAGTCCTCGGGAGCCTGATTGGTGTCACACTTTTGCCCCAGCCCCTGCTAACACACCTGACTCCGGTAATCAACTAATCATGATCTTCCGTTTTAAATGCAATTCCTTTAATCAGTTGTGTTTGCTAGGGATGGGGAAAAGGTGTGACACCACTCCAGGCCACTGAGGACTGTCATCCCTGTCATGTAGAGTAAACAAGTGTTGGCTGCACAAAACAGGGGAAAATGTGAACAAGAAGTGATCCAAAACGATCAAATCTATTCTCGTTTGGCAATCAAACCACTAAAAGAGAGATCGCACAATTTCATAGATAATGCAGGTTGAAATGCAGCAAGTGCACGTAACAGGTAGAACTAATGGCCTTTTAAAGGGTCAACTGGTGGTTCAATTGTCAAGGTCATGATCAAGCATCTACTGCTAGACCTTTGCCGATACAGCAGGACTGCATTGGTAGACTGCAATGGGAACGATTCTTTGTTGGTTAGTGGTAAAGCAAGTTTGTTGACATCAGTCACAAGTCTGGCTGCAGTTTGCAGGTTCTATTCTTTGTCAAAGTACAGGAGTCATAATGAGGTTTTGGGAACCCGCTGAACCTGCAGTTCACATGTTTTGGGTCATTTGTTTGTAGTGCAACAACCCTGAGATCGTGGCATGGTGACGTACAAGGTGATATTTAGAAGCCTATCTTAGAAACACGGCATTTAGGACTGTGATACATAAATATAAATATTGGCAAGTGTTTCAAACTGACAAGTGAGAACGGTTATCAGCATCCCATCGTTCTAAAATGAGTCATAACGCAACGAGCAATGAGACACTCCTCCAAACTTGTCCGGAAAGTCAAATAAATGCTCAGTGGAAAATAAACACGTCGGGGTTGAGACTTGTTTCAAAGACAACACTTAACACAGCCTTAAGTCTTGAGTCAGACTGCAATCTCAGATTAATCCATATCCCCAGACCCCACCCAATACAGCTTTTCTTGGCCAAAAGTCACAGTGTTTCTTACCCACAACAGCAGAAGGTCCAGCTTATAGAAGTGACCCAGAGGGTAACTAAAAAAGTCTGAGCTCTCGGCCTCTTAGTTACTGGGGCACACAAAACACCATTACCATTATGGGGATTATTACAGTGCCTGGGGGCCTCTTAAGCATGTTATATACTCTTATATCTTAAGAAGTCAATCTCTTCTAGGCTGACAGCGAGCAGCACATGATCCAGGTAAACAAATACTTTCACGCAGCACAAAAGTGCCATTAAAGGCCAAAACTGTCAAAACAAATTCCATTCTTACTGAAGGGAGGGAGGGAGGGAGAGAAAAAAAAGACTTGATCACCTCTGGTTGCTTTAACTTGCATGGAGGTTGTCATGGAAACATTTCTATGGAGTTAACAGGATAAAAACAGAGAGCTTTCCAGTTTAATTGCCATTAGACTTAGAGAGCAGAGTTGACTTGCCCATACATTAAAACACAGACAGGGTACAGGGCTCATATTTAGACAAATTAAACTATGGTGCTCCACCCTTTTGCTGTTCCATTTTCCCCCAAAACAGAGCAACACCTCTAAGGTTGAGCAAGCTGCCAGTTTTATAACAAATAAGATGTTGGGGGATGTGTGGTGGTATGATACAAAAGCTAAGACAGAGGCTAGAGTTCAGTTAAAGGAAAAAGTAGGTATTTGTTTCAAAGTTGCTATGTAATAAATGAAAAAAAAGACAATGTGTACTTTATTCAAAATACAGATTGCACTACATGACATGTCCTTTGAATTATTTAAATTAAGACTCAATATATATGCAAAACAGTACAAGTCATCTACTATTTCTCAGTTACTAGCATACATCTTGCATTAACCTGTGACTGGTTGGCTGAAATCTTAAACTTAAAGGTGCAATATGCAATAATCGCTCCACAATTTCCTGTTTGCTAAAATTCTAATAGTTTGCCTAAATAGAGCTTATGTGACAAAACAACAATGTATACTTTAGATTGTAGAGAATCCTTGTACCACCTAAACAGCTGTGGAAAATATTTTCAATTAACCAAAATATTGTATTGTCAGCTGTTTGAAGTTGGTGTACAAAACCGAAACTAAAAGATGCAAACACGAAATTTAAGAACGGAAGCATAGAACTAGTGCACACAGAACATATCTACCGCCTTTTAGACTTGCTTTCAATGAGAATGACAGATCTATAACTCAAATTTCTAGGTGATTTTTGTCAGGTTGCCCAAAACGTTATATATGGCAGCTTCAATTTTGATAAATGATTAAAAGGTATGATAAACGTATACTTATCAATCCTTGGGAGGACATTCATTTTCATATTACCATAATGTAGCAGCAAACCGCAAAATGATAAATGCAGCAATCAGAAAATGGATGCAGAGTGGCACAATAATAAGTGGCCCGCGCTACTAATGCTGGCCAGATACCATTTGTCCACATTCAACCATATAGCATTGACGCAGACAGCAGAGTGAAATATTAGGTTACTTTCCCAAAAGTGAACTTCAACAACAAACTAAAAAGCACTGAAACAGGGCCTCTATAGCTAAAGACGTATACAGTTCCTACCAGGCAATGATCGCAGAGGTTCCAAACAAGGGGCTGATAGGGTATGGTCCTGAAACATTTCACAACATGCGTTGAAGGGCAAAAGTGTTGAGTGGTGAAACAGTGGAGCACACCTGCATTTCAGGCTGGGGAACACCTGTGCACCCACGGCTTGAACAAAAGGGTCCAGTCCTGTTAAGCCACCAGGGGTGAAAACTGATCCAAGGGCATGCGTAGGGGTGCAGCACTGAGGGCACCTTGTTAGCGTTTCTAGAAGAAGAAAAAAGCTACACCTAGGCTATCGATTTAGGTGCAGTGCTAACTAAAGTAGTGAGGTACTTTCGAGTGTTTTTAGGGAGGCCCATAACCGATGTGTAGAAACCCATCGTCCAAACTACAAGTCCATCATGCTCATTAAGAACTATGAGGATAATGCTGAAACTGGTCTCTCATTTTATACCTGGGCTATGAAGATATGGAATATGCTGTAGCTAGGAATGGAGCAAGAATGTGAACGGTAAGGTGTTAACCATTGATCTTCATCATCATCCCCATCAACAACTAGTTATACTATTATACGTTTGCTTTCATTTTAAGCATTGGTAGTCTGAGCAGCAACAGTAGTAATGTAGTAGCTGTAGTGTAAAAGGACCATTGGTTAATAGTAATGTAGTACAGTAAGTTACTGTAGTAGTACTATAGTAGTATTAGGCATAGGTGATTATAATAGTAAGAATTGTGGCAGAAATGATAACGACACTACTAAATAATTCTCATTACCACAGATAGTAAACCAGATTGCAATACATCATTATCAATGAATCAGTTATAATAGAATAAATTACAGTTTTAGGGAAAATACTTTTCCAATAATTGCATATTAATATGATAGTGGTGAATACTGTACTTTCCAAATTATAATTGGAACAATGGCCAAAAATAAATGTTTCTGCATTTCAAACTTTCATTGTTACATTTAAATGAGAATACTTTGAGATTCAATTCCAGTGAATGAATATTACATGTTTTATTTTTTATGAATTCGCCTAACCAATATAATATTTTATGAGTAGATCAAAAACATCAGAATAAGTTAATTAATGCATCTCTGAATTTGGTAGGCTACTTTCAACTGGTTGCCTACAACTATTCTAGCTGACTTTTCAACCTACGCAAACATGTTTTTCATAACGTTTTATTGTATTTAGTGCTAATGGCAATACGTAGTTCCATCTCTGATATACTGAAATGAAAGATAGGATACATTGCTGCATGTCGGCTTCAGCGAGTCAGTGGTCATCTATAGAAGAGTTCTATCCTCCCTATTGGCTGCACACGCCGGACAGTGTTGCATGAGGGTCCTTGGCAACGAAAAAGCACAGCAGACTATTGTGTGACGTACACGGCAAGAAACAAACATGAAATATGTAATATATATATATATATATACATATGCAATATATAGTTGTTGGGAGGACTTGAAGTTGTTCACAAACATCCGCACAAACTATGGCTTCATATTTTCAGTTAGTAGACAGCAATAATCGATAAAGAGAATCAGTGACACTCAAGAGGGTGGGAAGAAATAAACACTTTGGTTCAAACTTACCAAAACGCCGCGTTATTTCCAATAGGAAAACAAGAGCCTCCAGGTGAGAAGAAGTCGGTGTACGTTCAGCTTCAAGAAATCGTCACACGTGACTGTACAAGTAACCATAAAGCAGAAAAAAATGAACAACAAGCCGTAGAGTAAATAAAAGCTCAAATATTCCTCCGTTGGCGCTGCACTCAGAGATACAAGGGTTGTCTTTGCGCTCCTGCTGTCTTCAGTCAATGCTGCTGTTATTACTAATGTAACAGAAAAAGCTGTACACTGAGTCCTGTTTGAATGCGCTCGCATGACGCGTAATGCGAAGAAGTAGCTTGTTTTTGCAACGTGATTCAATACATCAAGATGTATTCCACGAACTATTTTGGACTAGCTTATTAGAATGCAGCCCCAGGGGTAGGCACTTACCCGGAGTTGAATCTTGTTATTTTTCGGAGTGCTACGACCCCATGTGACGTCATGTCCACCTGCTATGTAAACAAAAAAACTATTTGCAAGTTATGTGTATGTTTCTTTTTGGAAGTCAAAGATAAGCAAACAGTCACATTTCCATGTAAATTTTGTTTCCAGATGATGCCAGCTCCGAGATCTATACAGTTGGCCACTGGAGAAAGACAATAGTGTGAAAAAGGAAGTATTTAAATATCCTAATAAGGTGTAATCTATTCTATAATAAACATATGCATTGTTACTTGTAGACTAACCTACTGATCTTAAACAGATATGAATCAATGTGAGCATCAACACGGATGTTTATTTGGAAGGTATGTGCACACCATGGAAATAAATTATGTAGACAACAAAACAGCAATTAATAAAACGTTTAATGCACATTTACAAACGAATCAGTCCCAAATAAGGGTGCATATTGGTAATGTCAGCGCAATGAAAATGCATTAGCAAAAATATATAGCCTAACGGTTTGTTAATATATTTTTGTTCATTTAACTCTTTTGAAAGGAAAATTTATATAGGCCCACTGTTTACTATATTTTCATGTGCAGAATAAATATGTTAAAATAGGCTATGAATCATGATGAGATTAGATAAACACACAAACTCATCAGAATAAGCTATACATATGGCTAATGTTAGAATGTAAATGGTGATGACGTTTGATCGTTTGATCTATTGATGTGTGATCAATCTACTTAATAGTCATCATTGTGCCATTGCAGTTTGATCAGTCTTGTTTGTAAACAATTAAAATTGGACCAATGCTAGACATCAATATATTAAGAAATATCTTATTGTTTTAAACCTTTATAAATGTTAAAGCTATTTGCTATAACGCATTGTCTGCTCCTCATTGCAATGAACCTACATTGACCGGTGTGGACCGAAGAGATTGACGTTCAAGGTCTGACCTGCTGTATGTTACGTTTATTTACTCTTCCTATAGATAAAATATTGGGTGAAAATGGTTTGTTTTACCTACACAGGAAAAACACGTTTTTCCTAATGCACGTATATATATTTTAAATTATGAAGTCGGCGTAATGAAACTGAAACAAATTTGTATTGATTAAAAGCTTGATTGAAATAATTTGCATCCGTTTTTATGTGTAAAAAGAAGGTACATTATTTTCAATGTGACGTTCAAACCTCTGCTTTGTTTAAATGTTAAATGTTAGGGATATGCTTTTAGTATTTTATTGTTCCGTTTTGTTATGCACAACAAATGAACAATACTCTTCCTTTAAAAACAAATTACATATCATTGTCAAACTTGTAAACAATTTCAAACTTGCAATTCACACCAGTTAATCTGTATGTGCAGATATGATACATATATAAAAGGGAATAGTGTACATTCAAAATTAAATAAATTCATATAGATTTTATAAACGGTATCAACGAGTACGATTTAAATTTTTAAAGTGTTTAAAATACAATATATTTTTCGTAAAAGATCCAATTCCATGACATTTTTGAAGATTCTAAGTGAGATTGAGCATTTCATCATCATTTCTATAAATAGGAGGAAAGATCATTTTGGATGTCATGAAGTATATATATAAAAAAACGTATCAATTTAAGTGTGGAAAATGGTGCTTTGCTGCCACTTACTGGTAGTTTAGTGTATTCCATTCACACGGGTCACAGGTATGTACGGCATGTCTTATAATAGGTTAATAAATGTGTGTTGTTTATCTAGCTATTATTGACTTTACCTAACCTAATGCATTTGATGATGTTGAAATGCATATAAGTGATAAAAAGTAATATATGTTGAGGTCAAACATGGTGTGCTGAATAGATGACCTCATGCCGTGTCAAAGTACTTGGGCATGGATGAAATCCGCTTTAGTCATACACTGCCATCTACTGATCTGATTATTCAGTACAGTAAATATCATACGTCAGTTTCATGACATTTTATGTAGAAATACCAATTCACTGTTTGGTTGTAATGTTGAAAACAAAACCTGCAAATTCAAGGCTAAAAAAATCCATCTAGCCCCAGTAACAACCTTGCACAAAGAATCCATTGAGAGTGAAACCGGTCTACATACCTGGGCTGTATTGTATATATAGGCCTACAGCCTATTGAAAGGGGTATGTTAGATTTACAGGTATACTTACATCTCCTATCTGACCAGATTCAAGGAATGAAAATGTAATTTTACAAAGTGTCACGTTCTGACTTTAGTTCTTTTGTTATGTCTTTGTTTTAGTATGGTCAGGGCGTGAGTTGGGTGGGTTGTCTATGTTAGTTTTTCTATGATTTGGTATTTCTGTGTTTGGCCTGGTATGGTTCTCAATCAGAGGCAGCTGTCAATCGTTGTCCCTGATTGAGAACCATACTTAGGTAGCCTGTTTTTCACCCTTGAGTTGTGAGTGATTGTTTTCTGTTTTGTGTCTACACCAGACAGGACTGTTTCGGTCATTTGCCTTTGTTATTTTGTTTAGTGTTCTCGTGGTAATAAATTATCAATATGGACAATTACAACGCTGCGCATTGGTCCTCACCTTCCACCAACAACGGCCGTTACACAAAGTAGATGTTACTCTTACATCCAAATCAGAGAGGTGAGTGTTTGAGAGCCAGGGAGAGCTTGGCTACTATACAATAATTTACCCTGAATTTGCTTTATTTTCCAAGTCCTATCTCCTTGTCCTCACTAACCTGAGACTTGGGGAATTATAGTAATACGATGGCAAGAGGGTAGTGGACAGATGAGGAATCCATTGTTGAGGATTGAGACTTGGCCCTGGCTCCACTTTTGATCCATGACTGAAGGACTTTATCGACACTTGCAAGTGACCTGCACGCAACATTTGCGGTGTAAGGAACCATAAACACTGTCCACCATTGGTAATTGAAAGCAAATTTCTTATTCTGTTATTTAATATATCTGCACAGATGAGTTCAATATACAGTCGTATGAAAAAGTTTGGGCACCCCTGACAATTTCCATGATTTCCATAAATAATTGGGTGTTTGGATCAGCAATTTCATTTTGATCTATCAAATAACTGATGGACACAGTAATATTTCAGTAGTGAAATGAGGTTTATTGGATTAACAGAAAGTGCAATATGCATCAAAACAAAATTAGACAGGTGCATAAATTTGGGCACCCCAATAGAAAAATAACATCAATATTTAGTAGAGCCTCCTTTTGCTAAAATAAAAGCCTCTCGACGCTTCCCATAGCCTCTAATGAGTGTCTGGATTCTGGATGAAGGTATTTTGGACCATTCCTCCTTATAAAACATCTCCAGTTCAGTTAGGTTTGATGGTTGCTGAGCATGGACAGCCCGCTTCAAATCATCCCACAGATTCTCAATGATATTCGGGACTGGGATGGCCATTCCAGAACATCGTACTTGTTCCTCTGCATAAATGCCAGGGTAGATTTTGAGCAGTGTTTTGGGTCGTTGTCTTGTTGAAATATCCAGCCCCGGCATAACTTCAACTTTGTGACTGATTCTTCAACATTATTCCCAAGAATCTGATGATATTGAGTGGAATCCATGTGACCCTCAACTTTAACAAGATTCCCAGTACCGGCACTGGCCACACAGCCCCACAGCATTATAGAACCCCCACCAAATTTGACTGTGAGTAGCAAGTGTTTTACTTGGAACGCTGTGTTCTTTTGCCGCCATGCATAAAGTCCTTTGTTACGACCAAATAACTCCATCTTTGTTTCATCAGTCCACAGCATCTTATTCCAAAATGAAGCAGGCTTGTCCAAATGTGCGTTTGCATACCTCAATCAACTCTGTTTGTGGAGTGTGTGTAGAAAAGGCTTCTTCCGCATCACTCTCCCATACAGCTTCTCCTTGTGCAAAGTGTGCTGAATTGTTGAACGATGCACAGTGACACCATCTGCAGCAAGATGATGTTGTAGGTCTTTGGAGGTGGTCTGTGGGCTGTTTTTGACCCTTCTCACCATCCCTTCGCTTTTGCCTCTCCGATATTTTACTTGGCCTGTCACTTCTGGCCTTAACAAGAACTGTGCCTGTGGTCTTCCATTTCCTCACAGTGGACACTGACAGCTTAAATCTCTGCGATAGCTTTTTGTAGCCTTCCTCTAAACCATAATGTTGAACAGTCTTTGTTTTCAGGTCATTTGAGAGTTGTTTTGAGGCCCCCATGTTGCAACTCTTCAGAGGAGAGTCAAAGAGAACAACAACTTGCAATTGGCCACCTTAAATTCCTTTTCTCATGATTGGATGCACTTGTCTATGAAGTTCAAGGCTTAATGAGCTCACCAAACCAATTGTGTGTTCCAATTAATCAGTGCTAAGTAGTTATAGGTATTCAAATCAACAGAATGACAAGGGTGCCCACATTTTTTGCATAGCCTATTTTTCACATCTGATTTAATTTCATACAACTTAATATTGCTACACTAAAAATATTTGTTTGGACAATACCCCAGTACTCAGCTTTTATTAGAAAATGAATGGCATGCCACTGTGATCATTTTCTGTGATGACAGATTAAATTATTATGCAGTCTCAGAGGGGTGCCCAAACTTTTTCATACGACTGTACATGTTTGCCTCTGTCTTAAATTTGTTATATTTTATAATATACTGGTATATTTCTTTATTGCAACAGATATGAGAGACGTTATGTTGTGACAGATGACTGCAGGGGCCAGACTAGCATATTATATGAGACCTATTAATAGGCCTGGCTTACACCACAATATTCAGCTGTAATTGGACCCCATATGTCAAGTCACGTCCTCTCGAGTGTCGTCACAGCGCTCTGGTTCTGTCCTCCCTTCCCAATGTAGACAGACAGCCAGCCCACTGTTGTCTGCAGACGATCCAAGGCCTCTCGGGCCCTCAAACTTCATGGAGGCTCCAGACACCAGAACCTGGGACAGCAGGGATATTAAAGAGGGGGGAGTGAGGGAGGAAGAGGAGCGAGGAAGCCTCCCCCCACAGAAAAACGCCATGAACGAGTCGGACGAGTCAGATGGTTCGGAGCCCGAGCCCCCGGCCCTCATCTGTAGGAAGGTGTCCTTTGCTGACGCCTTCGGTCTAGATCTGGTGTACGTCAAGGAGTTTGACAGTACAGACCTGACGGGGGTAGAGGTCGCTGACGCCCCAGAGCCCGAGGTCAAAGTTAAAGAACCGGAAGAGTATTTCCTGTCATCTTTGTTTACCGTGCCCTCGTCTCCAGAGGAACTCGAACAGAGACTCCAGGATCAGAAGCTGGAGCTGGAGAGTATTGAGTTACTTCCTGGCACCACCGCACTCAGGGGAATTATCAGGGTGGTGAACCTGTGCTACAATAAATCCCTTTATATCCGGATCACTCTGGATAGCTGGAAGACCAGCTTTGATCTGCTGGCTGAGTATGTCCCGGGCTCCAGCGATGGAACGACGGACAGGTTTGCGTTCAGGCTTACCCTCGTGCCTCCCTTTGCGATGGAGGGCACCAGAGTGGAGTTCTGCCTCAGATACGAGACATCGGTGGGAACTTTTTGGGCAAACAACAGGGACATGAACTACGTGCTGTTCTGCCACAAAAAGGGAGGCAGAGGCCTGACAGCGATAGAGGCTCAGCTAGAGGAAGTAAATAACTGGAGAGAGAAGAGAAGCTGTCTGAAAGTCAACAGGTGAGGAGTCATCCCGGTCCTATTCTTGTTCCCGCTGCTGACAGTAAACGGTAGAAACACACTATCACTGAAGTATTAAAGTATTAATCACTGTACCACATATTACAAACAAGTAGTAGTTCTGTCAGCAAATTGAGTAATAGCCTTAAAGCATATTATTATCTCTTAGTGAAATAGGAAAATATTTGATTATTAGTGTGACATTTATTTATATATAAGTATTCTCTATCATTTTCGATAGATCACCTGTGTATGATTGTTGGATTGTTGGAGTTAGCTTTATCAGAGATTTCCATTGTGCTAGAATACCGTATCAAATAGCTCCCCATGTGATCAAGTGTCGGGGATCTACTGTCACTCCATCTTTCCATTACGTCTATTGACTGGGCATATAAAAAAAACAGGTTTCCTTTTTTAAAATTTTACTTTAGGACCAAAAGGTTAACAACCTGTGTTTTGATTCTTGAGGAACACTATTCCTTTTTGTTGTTGTTGCCCCATAACAGTATTATTTTGCCCTATAAATTACACATGTAATTTGATCTCTCCTCTGTTGACAGTAAGATGAACAGCGCTGAGGAGAACCCCTTGGAGACCACTACAGACGCACCAGGTGTGCATCGCTCATATTATGTCTGTAAAATCTGAACACCATGCTTGTGGATCTGACTCTTTGAGCCATTTATTTTCCAGATTCAGCTACACATAGAGCAGAGGGGGCTGGCAGGAAAACGGTGGACAACGCAGAGCATCTGCTCTCTGATTTGCATCGTGAGGATTACCATCACAAACATTTGGTGAGGTCAATCATTTGTACTAAAGGACTGACAAACATTTTGATATGTCCTGGGTGGGGTGCTATGCTACTTTTGCATACACATTTTTACAGAAAACAGTATTTAACACATTTCTCACCATAAAATACATATAGTTAATACGTGTTTGAGTATTATTACCAGCCATGCTCTTTCTGCAGTAAGGTATGTCTGTACTTCAGCTAGTTACGTGTGAGTCGGTGTAACCTACTGTACGTGAGGAGGCTGTGAGACATTTTACATGATACTTGAGAGCATACCATACGTTCTTTTATTGCAGTCATGTGTACCACTGGTAAATGCTGAGGGCAAGTATGTAAATAAAAAAAATGGTATTGCACCCTAAGTTCCAATCTCATTGCAATATTCTACAAAAGTTACATATTTGATTTATTGCAATAAGTTAAAATATGTTTTATATTAGTCCTTGTTAGATCAGATGTTAAAACACATTTTAGTGTAGGCAACTAAGCAAGTCCAAACCTAAATATGCCCTTTACCTTCTCTTGTTGACTGATAGGGGGATAGTCAGAGGAGCAGGCGAAGGGCGGCCCGTTCAGCACGAGTGCAGGAATGCTTTTCTCAGCGAGAGCAGGCAGCAAGGCGGGAACACATTTCCAATGGGCTACCACATAATGGACTGGAGAAACCACCTTCACTGCCTGACATCACAATCAAACCCCTAGGGGACAGCGCCTCCAGTCTCCTACGATTACGCCAGAAGAAACGAACCAATGATACCCCTCAAATAATGACATACCACCAGATACCCCTACTTTCCCTGGACTGGGGCAAAGATAACGTGCGTGTGGGGACTCCAGATGAGGATGACATCTGGATTAGAACGAGGACCACAGCCCAGCTCACATCAGACAAGTCAGAGGACAATCTGGGAGAGCAAACCTCTGTTTGTGATCTGTGGGAAGCCTTTCTCAATGGCACAGATCCCAAAGATACCACCGGTGTGCCAGAGTCTGAATGGCTACAGTCAGCAACTTCAGTTTGTCCGTCAATTGAAACAGAGGATTTTGAGACATCCTCAAATGTCGAGAACCAGCTGGAGGATGACTTGGACTCAAATACACGAAGGTACACACACTGGACAGTAGATGAACTGCCATTCGGGGCGCACGATCATGTGCTGCCTGTGGTCATTGCCAAGGAGCCACTGTCAAGCTCGGGTGTCACCGTCCCCAGAGACGACAAAGCGCTGGTTTATGATCCTTCCCAAAGGTCAGAGGCTATCCCTGTAACAGACACTCTACAGGAATCCATTCCCTCGGGTGCTGCAAGGGTGGTCAGGGGCTCTGTTGACAGCACGGCTCAGTGCTACAAGCATGTGGAGGGGGGGGGAAGAAGAGCAGAGGAGCCTTTCACACCATATAAAGCAGAGCCGGTAACAAGCTCTGGGGAGACCGAGACAACAGATATGACAGCAATGGCAGAATCTCAGAATGCCAATGCAGTAGATAGAATCTGTCAGGGAGAAAGGCAAGACAAGACGCTTTCTTCCGACGTGGAAGCAGAGGTTAAAGGCAATGTGCACAAAGCAGCTGATGATACTGTGACATTTAGGGAGACAGTCGGCGAGAGGACAGAGGATAAAACAAACACACAGAGCTATGGAGTGGAGGAGGGATTTACACAGGCCTACAAAGAGGATGAGCTATTCAGGCCGAACCAACCAGAGGAAAAAGAATTCACACAAGACATCACAGGAGACATTTTGCATAAACAGAGTCAACCAGTGGAAGATGAATTCAGAATTAACCGAAGAGAGAAAATGTATTTAGAACTGAACCTAACACAGTTTGAAGAATTCAGGCCGAGTCGAACATATGAAGATGAATTCAGGCTCAATCAAACAAAAAAAGAACAAAGCCTGAAACAAACACACAAAGAGGAACTCAGTCCAAACCAATCAGACAAAGTTGGAATCAGACCATTTAATGAATTAAAACCAAAACAATCAGAGGCAGAGAAATTCCGATCAAATCAAAAAGATGAAGAGGAATCTAGACTGAACCAAACATTTGATGATGAATTCAGCTGGAACCAAACTGAGGTAGAGGAATTAAGACCGAACAAGATTGAGATGGAAGAGGAATTCTCCCCAAGCCATCAGGGCGAAGAAGATGACAGACGGAGCGATACAGACAAAGAATTGCGCCTGAATCATAAGGATGAAGAGGTAGACAGAGAGAACCGGACATTTGCTGAAAAATTCAGACCAAACCAAACACTCAATGAAGAATTCAGATCAAATGAATTGGAGGAATTCAGACGGAGTCAGTTTGATGAAGAACAGAGAGACAGAGACAACCTAGAAGAGGTTGAAGCATTCAGATCCAACCAAACACACCAAGAGGGATTCTGGTCAAATAAAATGCAAGAAGAAGATATCTATCAGAGCCTAAATGAAGAGGAGCTATACAGAGACATTGATATGGATGAGGAATCATCAACAAACAACCTAACAGAGCCTGAAGTATATAGGGAAAAGACCACAGGAGAAGTGGAAAAGACAGACAATGTCATGCCCGAAATGTCCAGACAGAGAGATACCGAACAGATACATGAAGAAATAAGTTTCAAAACTCCAGCGGCGGAGGAAGAGGAGGACTTAACGGACGATACAGCAAACACTGGAAATGAGAGTGAGGACGTGTCAACGGAAAAGGAAGGAGAGCATGAGGTGACAATGGAAAACGTTGAATGCCCAAGACAAGATGAAAATGGAAAGTTGTCAGAAGGGTCAAAAGAACTTATTGTGAAGGATGATAAAGAATGGTTGGGAAAAGAGGTAGAGTTGGGCGAAGATGAATATTTCAGAGAACAGAAAGGTTTGAATGAGGAAACTGTAGAAGAGGTGCTCTATTTGCAATCGGTTGATAATTGTCCTTTAGCCGAACAAGACACTGAGAAGGAGGAGAAACTGTCAGACATGCCTGAAGTCGTTCAAAATGTGCCGATCCATCAGCCAAAACGCCTCACTCAGAAAGTGGTGACAGACATAGACTCCGAGGTAGATTCTCTCATGAAGGCATGTACAGCTCCCAATTTGACCTTTACACCGAGACAAGGCCGTAGCCAAACTACACCCAGTCGCAATGCAGAGCCCTCTATGGGAGATGTACCTCTGTTTGAAAGAGGTACAACTGTCTTCAATCGTTCATCATCTCTAAGCACAAGATTGAACACAGTGCTCAGTGAAGGGAGTGAGTCAGGATTCAGTAAGGGGTCAACCCAAAACCCATCGTCATTAGGGGAGGATCAGGAGACCCTCAGCAGCCGAACGAGCCCTCCTCCCTCAGAGAAAGTGGAGGATGCTGCCAGCAGCGTCTTGGCATGGCTGGGGGTGTTCTTCTCTCTCAGTAGCGTAACCAGAGCATTGGTTTATGCCCTTTTGGTAGCAGTGTTTGTCTTTACCACTCTTGTGTATAATTTCCCAGTGTGCTTTGGCCTCTACTTGTTTTCACTGTATTGGTGGTGCTGTGTGGCAGATAGGCAACGCGTGACAGGGACTGACAGAATAGATGGAGAGCAGTGAAGTGCTTGTGTGTATAAAATAATAATGTTGTGCACGTGCGCATGTGTGTGTGTGTATGATTTGGGTAACACTTTACATGAAGTTGCTCTTATACCTGTGTAGTAACACTGTCATTTCTACTGTGGCAACATTGTTGTTGCTGTACATAGTACTTCAGTATTAGCAGTTGTAATGCAGTTGTTTATACAATGTTGTTACCAGCATAATGACAGTGTTACAACAGAGGTATGAGAGCAACTCAATATAAAGAGTTACCATGATTTGTTTAAGTTTGTTGCAGTGTTTTATGGGCCCAATATCAAAAGTGAAAATGTACCAAAGTATTAAAGGGGAATGAAATCCATTATTCCAATAGAGGACAAAAAGGGTTAGCTAAACCGAGTGGGGCATTGGAGATTAGAAAGTGAAGTTTCTTTATTTATTTATTTTTTTCTCAACAACGATAACATACGAGCTTCAAGAAAAAGCTGTCCAGATTTTCCTCAGCTCTAGAAGCTGACTAAAGAGTGCCTTGCATAGTCATTGCTGCACAGTAGTTCAAATTTCATTTAGACTAGCTGATATGTATGGTCATCATATCGCTCTTCTGTAGTGAACTTGAAATGTATAAGTCACACATCAGTGTTGGCAGCAGTTGACAGGGCTGAAGTATACTTTAGGCAGACATATATTACAATATCTCTCTGATCCTGGGAGATCACTTACTGGCCCCTATCTGACCTATCTTTCTCAGACTTGTAGTCTACAGACAGTAAGGTCAAATGGACTGCACTTTTTCATCATTTAATCATTGTAAGGATTGGAGATGATGATGATGATGATGATGACGATGATATAAGTTGTGTGATTTCTGTGGCTTTGTCTTTCCATTAAAAGTCCTGTATTTGACTTTGACAGACTACATTTTTCCTGCAAATGTTTTCAGAAATTCCACTAAAGTTTCACAAAAACGTTTTCCTGAGTATTATTAATCACGATATGAAGAAACAGAAAGTACACTGCAATAGCTTCTTGTAAAGTGGTGGACGTGATATGTCTTCCGTTACCCAAGTCCCCAAGTGCTTGCTGTCCTCAGATGAACCATAGAGGGCCGGTAGTGCTACATCACAGGAGAGTTGGCAGGTGATGTACTGTGAGTGGGTTCATCGTGACTTACTTGAGGGTTGGGTGTTGATTTCGAAATAATGCTCACTTGCCCACTAACACGGGATACACAGCTGCGCTTTAACCAATCGTACTGCAGACAAAGGCCACAATCCCCTGCTCAGACATTGCATGCACCAACCAATGGTTGCGTGCCACGTCAACAACTGTGTCATCAACTGACAGATTGCTATAAAATACATTATGATGTGGTTATCTGATACGTAAATATACCTATCAAGGCGTTGAAAGATCTGGCAGGCGTCAGCAATACCTGGACATGCCCAGGTTGTTTACATAAGACAATACATCACACATTGTTTTACTTGAGAAATACTGCACCAAACACCTTATCGATGTAAGATAGCGTGAATAAATCCTCCTCTTCAAAAACCTAAAAATGTATTACAGATTTTTTTTATTATCTTAGATTCTTTCTGACTATTTTGAGGAAGTAATTCTGGCTTTGTTCCTATGGTGTCTCATGGGGGACAAACATCAGTAACTGCCATATAGAACCACATCCCAAAGACTGGAATCTTGTCACATGCAAGATTCCAATTCCGAATTCTGAAATTTCAGATTCCGTCACATGCGGAATCGGGGTGTGTTCAGTCGCTTTTTAAAATGCATGCAGGTCATGCACATACAATTAGGTATTCCTATTGTTGACTCAGCATTCCCATCATCCACCTTCGTGACCTCATTTCATAAACTGATAAAGCACACTGACATCCTTCAGAGTTCAGAAGGAAGTATTCTATGTGCAACTATGTGAATGTAGGTGTATGTGTGTGTGTGTGTGTGAGAGAGAGAAATAGAAATAAAGACAGAGAGATAGTGTGTGTGTGTGTGTGTGTGTGTGTGTGTGTGTGTGTGTGTGTGTGTGTGTGTGTGTGTGTGTGTGTGTGTGTGTGTGTGTGTGTATGCATTAGTGCGTGTGCACGTACTCACCTTTTGAGTGTTAAATAAAGCAGTGGTTTGACTGATACTGCAGTAAGGAGAGTCACTTGATCCAGTCTGCTGCATTGTGACTGCTGACCTTTGGTGGGCTGGCGTCGATCCGAGTCCAGGGCTGGCATAGTTGGAGCTGCTCGTCAGGAAACTGCTTGGAGGGATCACAGAGTTGTCCAAGTCCGGCTAGTCCAACCCAGCCTGGTTCTGCCTACAGGAGAACAAGGGGGACAGAATCTGGAAAGCACAGTGGCACTGGCTGCAATGGGTTCACACAGCACAGCTGACCAGAGCACATGTGACTACAGCACAGCTGACTACACTCTACACACACACAGCTACAGTGCCTTGCGAAAGTATTCGGCCCCCTTGAACTTTGCGACCTTTTGCCACATTTCAGGCTTCAAACATAAAGATATAAAACTGTATTTTTTTGTGAAAAATCAACAACAAGTGGGACACAATCATGAAGTGGAACGACATTTATTGGATATTTCAAACTTTTTTAACAAATCAAAAACTGAAAAATTGGGCGTGCAAAATTATTCAGCCCCTTAAGTTAATACTTTGTAGCGCCACCTTTAGCTACGATTACAGCTGTAAGACGCTTGGGGTATGTCTCTATCAGTTTTGCACATCGAGAGACTGAAATTTTTTCCCATTCCTCCTTGCAAAACAGCTCGAGCTCAGTGAGGTTGGATGGAGAGCATTTGTGAACAGCAGTTTTCAGTTCTTTCCACAGATTCTCGATTGGATTCAGGTCTGGACTTTGACTATTCTAACACCTGGATATGTTTATTTTTGAACCATTCCATTGTAGATTTTGCTTTATGTTTTGGATCATTGTCTTGTTGGAAGACAAATCTCCATCCCAGTCTCAGGTCTTTTGCAGACTCCATCAGGTTTTCTTCCAGAATGGTCCTGTATTTGGCTCCATCCATCTTCCCATCAATTTTAACCATCTTCCCTGTCCCTGCTGAAGAAAAGCAGGCCCAAACCATGATGCTGCCACCACCATGTTTGACAGTGGGGATGGTGTGTTCATGGTGATGAGCTGTGTTGCTTTTACACCAAACATAACGTTTTGCATTGTTGCCAAAAAGTTCAATTTTGGTTTCATCTGACCAGAGCACCTTCTTCCACATGTTTGGTGTGTCTCCCAGGTGGCTTGTGGCAAACTTTAAACAACACTTTTTATGGATATCTTTAAGAAATGTCTTTCTTCTTGCCACTCTTCCATAAAGGCCAGATTTGTGCAATATACGACTGATTGTTGTCCTATGGACAGAGTCTCCCACCTCAGCTGTAGATCTCTGCAGTTCATCCAGAGTGATCATGGGCCTCTTGGCTGCATCTCTGATCAGTCTTCTCCTTGTATGAGCTGAAAGTTTAGAGGGATGGCCAGGTCTTGGTAGATTTGCAGTGGTATGATACTCCTTCCATTTCAATATTATCGCTTGCACAGTGCTCCTTGGGATGTTTAAAGCTTGGGAAATCGGCTTTAAACTTCTTCACAACAGTATCTCGGACCTGCCTGGTGTGTTCCTTGTTCTTCATGATGCTCTCTGCGCTTTTAACGGACCTCTGAGAGTATCACAGTGCAGGTGCATTTATACGGAGACTTGATTACACACAGGTGGATTGTATTTATCATCATTAGTCATTTAGGTCAACATTGGATCATTCAGAGATCCTCACTGAACTTCTGGAGAGAGTTTGCTGGACTGAAAGTAAAGGGGCTGAATCCTTTTGCACGCCCAATTTTTCAGTTCTTGATTTGTTAAAAAAGTTTGAAATATCCAATAAATGTCATTCCACTTCATGATTGTGTCCCACTTGTTGTTGATTCTTCACAAAAAAATACAGTTTATTATCTTTATGTTTGAAGCCTGAAATGTGGCAAAAGGTCGCAAAGTTCAAGGGGGCCGAATACTTTCGCAAGGCACTGTAACTACACTCTACACACATAGCTGACTACACTCTACACACACAGCTGACTACACTCTAACCCGGAAGCCAGCCGCACCAAAGTGTCTGAGGAAACACAATCAAACTGACGACTGAAGTCGGCCTGCAGGCTCTCAGCCCGCCACAAGGAGTCATTATAGCACGATAAGACTCCCGGCAGGCCAAACTCTCCCCTAACCCAGACGATGCTTGGCCATTGGTGCGCCGTCCCATAAGTTTCCTGGTCACAGCCGGCTCTGACACAGCCTGGGCTCGAGCCCGAGGCTGCAGTCGCGCCTGAGCAATCATTGTTGGATTTACGATTTACAACTTGTTGTGTAATGTTTATGTCCAATGGCTGATGAGTACCAATATGTTTTATCTATAATTTATCTTCACATGACAAGGATTGAAAAGTATTTGCCAGTAGATTGTCGACTTGATGATAACTGCTTTTGTCCAGCTTGTTAGCTAAGATTTTGAAAGTATGATGTTAACATGATCAGTCCAATCAAAGCTACGGTAGATATAGCGTGATTTGACATATTTTTTTATCTGTGGCCAATGACCTCGAGCCTTCTTGGATGGGCACTTCTAATGTAAGTCTATGGCAGCACCCAAGGGGCTTGAATTTCCGAGCTCTACCCGTAGATTTTGAGGTGACGTAGTGTCCCTTGAGTGACAGAATACTGAGCCAATCACAGCGCAACTTGAGAACATTACCAATCCCTACGCTCAGTATTTTCCACTGGCTGCCCCTCCACCATGGAAAGCACTGAGCTCGGCTGAAATACCTGCATTTTGGAGCTGCCTAACTCAAGAAATCAAAAAAGAGACCATGTTTCCTTTATTAACTCAATTAATTAAAAAAATACATTGTTTGCAAACTGATATGTGACACGTATTGCTTGTGCATCTAGTTTAGGCTACAAATGTTTGAATTCGCTTTCAAAAACCATTTGTTCCTCAGTATGACCTGTCCATTTCTTATTTATCTGTCTGTGTTACTGATGGGGCCTACTGTGCAGCATCACTAGGCCTACTTGTAATTACAAGTTTGTCTATACATCTGCATGGTTTATGTTTTAGCATTTATCAGCATTCGTTACAGTTTATACACTGCTCAAAAAAATAAAGGGAACACTTAAATAACACATTCTAGATCTGAATGAATAAAATATTATTAAATAGTTTTTTCTTTACATAGTTGAATGTGCTGACAACAAAAATCACAAAAATTATCAATGGAAATCAAATTCATCAACCCATGGAGGTCTGGATTTGGAGTCATACTAAAAATACTCATACTCAAAAAGTGGAAAACCACACTACAGGCTGATCCAACTTTGATGTAATGTCCTTAAAACAAGTCAAAATGAGGCTCAGTAGTGTGTGTGGCCTCCACGTGCCTGTATGACCTCCCTACAATGCCTGGGCATGCTCCTGATGAGGTGGCAGATGGTCTCCTGAGGGATCTCCTCCCAGACCTGGACTAAAGCATCCGCCAACTCCTGGACAGTCTGTGGTGCAACGTTGCGTTGGTGGATGGAGCGAGACATGATGTCCCAGATGTACTCAATTGGAATCAGGTCTGGGGAACGGGGGGCAGTCCATAGCATCAATGCCTTCCTCTTGCAGGAACTGCTGACATACTCCAGCCACATGAGGTCAAGCATTGTCTTGCATTAGGAGGAACCCAGGGGCAAACCGCACCAGCATATGGTCTCACAAGGGGTCTGAGGATCCCATCTCGGTACCTAATGGCAGTCAGGCTACCTCTGGCGAGCACGTGGAGGGCTGTGCGCCCCCCCCCCCCCCCAAAGAAATGCCACCCCACACCATGACTGACCCATCGCCAAACTGGTCATGCTGGAGGATGTTGCAGGCAGCAGAACATTCTCCACGGCGTCTCCAGACTCTGTCACGTCTGTCACATATGCTCAGTGTGAACCTGCTTTCATCTGTGAAGAGCACAGGGCGCCAGTGGTGAATTTGCCAATCTTGGTGTTCTCTGGCAAATGCCAAACGTCCTGCACGGTGTTGGGCTGTATGCACAACCCCCACCTGTGGACGTCGGGCCCTCATACCACCCTCATAGAGTCTGTTTCTGACCATTTGAGCAGACACATGCACATTTGTGGCCTGCTGGAGGTCATTTTGCAGGGCTCTGGCAGTGCTCCTTCTGCTCCTCCTTGCACAAAGGCGGAGGTAGCGGTCCTGCTGCTGGGTTGTTGCCCTCTTACGGCCTCCTCCACGTCTCTTGATGTACTGGCCTGTCTCCTGGTAGCTTCTCCATGCTCTGGACACTACGCTGACAGACACAGCAAACCTTCTTGCCACAGCTCGCATTGATGTACCATCCTGGATTAGCTGCACTACCTGAGCCACTTGTGTGGGTTGTAGACTCCGTCTCATGCTACCACTAGAGTGAAAGCACCGCCAGCATTCAAAAGTGACCAAAACATCAGCCAGGAAGCATAGGAACTGAGAAGTGGTCTGTGGTTACCACCTGCAGAACCACTCCTTTATTGGGGGTGTCTTGCTAATTGCCTATAATTCCCACCTGTTGTTCCATTTGCACAACAGCATGTGGAATTTATTGTCAATCAGTGTTGCTTCCTAAGTGGACAGTTTGATTTCACAGAAGTGTGATTGACTTGGAGTTACAATGTGTTGTTTAAGTGTTCCCTTTATTTTTTTGAGAAGTGTACATTTTTAGCTCACTAGGCTACAACCATAGCCATGGGAAGTAGTTTGAGGTTGGGGGTGCCACATTTTTTTTGTAGAGTTAAAAAAGTTACTGAAATTGAGGGAGAGGTTGTTGTCCTGGCACCAAACAGTAGGTCACTGATCTCCTTCCTGTAGGCTGTCTCATGGTCACCGGTGATCAGGCCTACCACCGTCATGTCGTAAGAAAACTTGATGATGGTTTTGGAGTCGTATGTGGCCTTGCAGTTGTGGGTGAACAGGGAGTACAGAAGGGGACGAAGCACACACCTCTTGTTGGGCTGTGCTGTAGTCAATGAACAGCGTTTGCACATAGGTGTTCCTCTTATCTAGGTGAGTGAGGGCAGTGTGGAGTGCAATTGAGATTGCATTGTCTACGGATCTGTTGAGCGGTGTGCAAATTGTGGGTCTAGGGTGTCTGAATGATGGAGTTGATGTGTGCCATAACCAACCTCTCATAGCACTTAACGATTACAGATGTGAGTGCTACAGGGTGGTAGTCATTGTGGCAGGTAGCCTAAGAGTTCTTGGGAACAGGAATGATGGTGGTCAGCTTGAGATATGTGGGGATTACAGACTGGGTCAAGGAGAGGTTGAAAATGACCATGGATATGCCTGCCAGCTGTTATGCGTATGCTCTGAGAACGTGCTCAAGAATACCGCCCGACCCAGCGGCCTTACGGGTGTTGACCCAATTAAGGTTCACGTCGGCCTCGGAGAGCAAGATCACCCAGTCCCATGGGTCAATGGAGGCTCCCATGCACGGCTCTGTGTTCTTATTATCGAAGCGTGCATAAAATGCATTCAGTTCGTCTGGTAGAGAGGCATCGTTGAGTAGATCATGGCTGGGTCTTCCTTTGTTCTCCGGAATGGACTATAGCCCCTGCCACATGCGATGGGCGTCCGAGCCTGTGCAATACGACTCCACCTTGTTCCTATATTTTCCTTGTGATTGTTTGATGGCTCTGCAGAGGTCACAGTCCAAATGCATGTTTGATTACCTTGACCCAAGCTTGGATGCCATTTTGGCCACACACAGAGACACCAAAAGATGAGCCACCATAGGAAGGAAAATGGTCTTTGACCAAAGGTTGTTGGCTTTGACCCTAATCATATGATAGATATAATGACTAGGCTGAAATACAGTGTAAAATGTGGATAGATGCTGTTGTTAATCTGAAGTGCTTTTAATGATTACAATGACTGAAAAGTACGGTTTACTTCATTCAACCTATTCTATAAAATTAGTCTGAAATCAAATAAATTCGAAACATCAATGTGATTTTTTAAATTGAATGAAAGCTTCTGAATTGCTTTCAACACCCTTTTGTGCATTGAATAGTGGTGGGGGCAATGTAGTGACAGCAGCCTATCAGAAGTGTTGGGGACGTGACTTAATGGGGCGTGGCTTTCAGTTTGTTATTTTTACCCACCCCTGAGAGTGATTGTGGTCTATTGTCTTCCTTATTCAAATTTTAAACTATATTGACCATTTCATAAGTGCATGTGATACTAATTAGCCTTATAAACTTTCTATGTTAAGCTAGCCAGTGCTTGGTTTCAATATTGTGGCTACTTAACGTCTTATGTTTGGAAACATTATTTCAAGTTATAGAACTTGATCTACAGGGAATGTATTTAATTGTTTGTTACTAAATTTAAAAAACGTGGATAGGTAATTACAAATTAAAAGTGAACTTGGAACAATATTAAAAAATGGGTTGTATTTACATTAAATATTAATTTATATTTGTTGTTTATTAGGTTTAACCAAAGGAGAAAAGTAAGTTGAGTGTTGAAAGAAATAGGTTGCATCTTCAAATATAGGTTTGGTAATAATCAAATAAAACTGTTAATAATATATTTGTTTTCAAAATATTCCGATTTTTTTTCAATTGAATATAGCTAATACTTGTAACCAGTTGAATATTTACATTTTTAGGTTGATCCAAAGAGTCATTTTTTACAAAACCATCCCACCTCACACGCTGTCACGGTCGTCATAAAGAGTAGACCAAGGTGCAGCGTTGTAAGCGTACATACTTCTTTTAATGGAAGAACGAACACTGAACAAAACTTCTACAAAACGAACCGTGATGCTATTTATGGCTCGTGGACCAGGCAACTAAACATAGACTAACAACCCACAAAATACCCAAGGAATATGGCTACCTAAATATGGTCCCCAATCAGAGACAACGATAAACAGCTGCCTCTGATTGAGAACCAATCTAGGCAACCATAGACATATATACCCGTAGACATACAAAAAAACCCTAGACAATACAAAAACTAAACAAACCACCCTCGTCACACCCTGACCTAACCAAAATAATAAAGAAAACAAAGATAACTAAGGTCAGGGCGTGACACACGCCCCTCAGCAGCAGCTATAAAAAGGACATGTGTGAGTGAAAGAGAGTGGCCTGTAATTGGACAGTAGTTGCCATCATGTGAGAGATATTTTCAGGGATACGTTTCTGTAAAGATTTGGCGAAGGCTTCTTGTCTTGACCCCAAATGCTCTCTCGTTCTCTCTTGCTCTTATGTCTGTGTCACGAGGAATTTTCCCAAAAGGATCCTAGAGTAAATTCAAGGTTTTGGGTTGTCCATTCCTGCTAAGTTGTTCCCCTAGTCAAGGTTTTGTATGATATTTTTAGATCGATCTTTTCTTACTTTTCTAGGATCCTTTCTTGTAAAAAAAACTATAGTTTTGGCAAGTCAGTTAGGACATCTACTTTGTGCATGACACAGATATTTTTTCCAACAATTGTTTACAGACAGATTAATTAACTTATAATATCAATGTATCACAATTCCAGTGGGTCAGAAGTTAACATGCACTAAGTTGACTGTGCCTTTAAACAGCTTGCAAAATTCATGGCTTTAGAAGCTTCTGATAGGCTAATTGACATAATTTGAGTCAATTGGAGGTGTACCTGTGGATGTATTTCAAGGCCTACCTTCAAACTCAGTGCCTCTTTGTTTGACATCATGGGAAAATCAAAAGAAATCAGTCAAGACCTCAGAAAAAAAATTGCGGACCTCCACAAGTCTGGTTCATCCTTGGGAGCAATTTCCAAATGTCTGAAGGTACCATCTGTACAAACAATAGTACACAAGTATAAACACCATGGGACCACGCAGCTGTCATACCGCTCAGGAAGGAGAAGTGTTCTGTCTCCTAGAGATTAATGTACTTTGGTGCAAAAAGTGCAAATCAATCCCAGAACAACAGCAAAGGACTGTGTGAAGATGCTGGAGGAAACGGGTACAAAAGTATCTATATCCACAGTAAAACGAGTCCTATATTGACATAACCTGAAAGGCCGCTCAGCAAGAAAGAAGCCACTGCTCGAAAAAAAACATAAAAAAAGCAAGACTACGGTTTGCAACTGCACCTTGGGGACAAAGATCGTACTTTTTGGAGAAATGTCCGTTGGTCGAATGAAAGAAAAATATAACTGTTTGACCATAATGACCATTGTTATATTAGGAACACCATCCTAACCGTGAAGCACGGGGTGGCAACATCATGTTGTGGGGGTGCTTTTCTGCAGGAGGGACTGGTGCACTTCACAAAATAGATAGAAAACACGAATAAATACAAATACTACAAAACAAAAAAAACGAACGTCAATACAAATACTACAAAACAAAAAGAAAACCGAAACAGCCTATACTTGTGTAAACTAACATAGAGACAGGAACAAGGACACTAAGGACAATCACCCACGAAACACACAAAGAATATGGCTGCCTAAATATGGTTCCCAATCAGAGTCCTCACCCAGAACCCCACTGGACTGAGGGTCAGCTCGGGACAGAGGGTCAGGTCGGGACAGAGGGGCAGCTCGGGATAGAGGGGCAGCTCGGGACAGAGGGGCAGCTCGGGACAGGGGCAGCTCGGGACAGGGGCAGCTCAGCACTGAGGGGAAGCTCGGGACTGAGGGGAAGCTTGGGACTGAGAGGAAGCCCAGCACTGAGAGGAAGCCCAGCACTGAGAGGAAGCCCAGCCAGGTAGTTGGATCCGGCAGATCCTGGCTGGTTGACGGTTCTGGCAGATCCTGGCTGACTGGCAGATCTGGAAGAATCTGGTTGACTGGCGGATCTGGAAGAGTCTGGCTGACTGGCGGATCTGGAAGAGTCTGGCTGACTGGCGGATCTGGAAGAGTCTGGCTGACTGGCAGATCTGGAAGAGTCTGGCTGACTGGCAGATCTGGAAGAGTCTGGCTGACTGGCAGATCTGGAAGAGTCTGGCTGACTGGCAGATCTGGAAGAGTCTGGCTGACTGGCAGATCTGGAAGAGTCTGGCTGACTGGCGGATCTGGAAGAGTCTGGCTGAAGAGTCTGACTGGCGGATCTGGAAGAGTCTGGCTGGATCTGGAAGAGTCTGGCTGACTGGCAGATCTGGAAGAGTCTGGCTGACTGGCGGATCTGGAAGATCTGTCTGGCTGACTGGCGGATCTGGAAGAGTCTGGCTGACTGGCGGATCTGGAAGAGTCTGGCTGACTGGCAGATCTGGAAGAGTCTGGCGGATCTGGAAGAGTCTGGCTGACTGACAGCTCCTTGCAGACTGACAGCTCCTTGCAGACTGGCAGCTCCGGCTGCTCCATGCAGACTGACATCTCTGGCTGTTCCATGAAGACTGACAGCTCTGGCTGCTCCATGCAGACTGGCAGCTCCATGCAGACTGACAGCTCCGGCTGCTCCATGCAGACTGACAGCTCCATGCAGACTGACAGCTCCTTGCAGACTGACAGCTCCTGCTGCTCCATGCAGACTGACATCTCTGGCTGTTCCATGAAGACTGACATCTCCGGCTGCTCCATGCAGACTGACATCTCTGGCTGTTCCATGAAGACTGACAGCTCTGGCTGCTCCATGTAGTCGGACAGTTCTGGCTGCTCCATGTAGACTGACAGCTCTGGCTGCTCCATGCAGACTGGCAGCTCCATGCAGACTGACAGCTCCTTGCAGACTGACAGCTCCTTGCAGACTGACAGCTCCTTGCAGACTGGCAGCTCCGGCTGCTCCAAGCAGACTGACAGCTCGGGCTGCGCTAAACGCTCCAAACCGGCTGAACAGGAGACTCCAGCAGCGCAAGAGAGGAGAAAGGCTCTGGCTGCGCTGAACAGGCGGGAGACTCCGGCAGCGCTGGAGAGGAGAAAGGCTCCGATAGCGCTGAACAGGCGGGAGGCTCCGGCAGCGCAGGAGAGGAGGAAGGCTCTGGCTGCGCTAAACAGGCGAGGCGCACAGTAGGTCTGATGCGTGGTGCTGGCACTGGTGGTACTGGGCCGAGGACACGCACAGGAAAGCCTGGTGCGGGGAGCTGCCACCGGAGGGCTGGGGTGTGGAGGTGGTACTGGGTAGACCGGACCGTGCAGACGCACTGGAGCTCTTGAGCACCGAGCCTGCCCAACCTTACCTGGCTCGATGCCCACCCGATACGAGGAGCTGGAATATACCGCACCGGGCTATGCACCTGCACTGGGGACACCGTGCGCACCACTGCATAACACGGTGCCTGCCCAGTCTCTCTAGCCCCCCGGTAAGCACAGGGAGTTTGCACAGGTCTCCTACCTGGCGTAGCCCTACTCCCTGTGAGCCACCCCCCAAGAAATTTTTGGGGCTGACTCTCGGGCTTCCTTGCCAACCGTGTTCCCTCATATCGCCGGCTCCTCTCTCCGGCTGCCTCTGCTCTCCTAAGTGCCTCCACCTGTTCCCATGGGAGGCGATCTCTTCCAGCCAGTATCTCCTCCCAAGTGTAACAACCTTTGCCATCCAAAACGTCTTCCCATGTCCATTCCTCCTTTTGCTGCACCTGCCTGTTAACACGCTGCTTGGTCCGTTTGTGGTGGGTGATTCTGTAACGGTTTTCATGCGGTGAAGGAGAGTCGGACCAAAATGCAGTGTGTAGATTGCGATCCATGTTTAATGAAAAAACGTAAAACACGAATCAATACAAATACTACAAAACAAAAAGAACGTAACGAAAACCGAAACAGCCTATACTTGTGTAAACTAACATAGAGACAGGAACAAGGACACTAAGGACAATCACCCACGAAACACACAAAGAATATGGCTGCCTAAATATGGTTCCCAATCAGAGACAACGATAATCACCTGACTCTGATTGAGAACCGCCTCAGGCAGCCATAGACTAACGCTAGACATCCCACAAAACCCCAAGACAAAAACACACCACAATAACCCATGTCACACCCTGGCCTGACCGAATAAATGAAGAATAAACATAATATATTTCGACCAGGGCGTGTCAGTGTATGTAAACTTCTTACTTCAACTGTATAAACTCAGAAAGAAACAGACCTTTTTCAGGACCCTGTCTTTCAAAGATCATTCAAAAAAATCAAAATAACTTAACAGATCTTCAATGTAAAGGGTTTATACACTGTTGTCCTTGTTCAATGAACCATAAACAATTCATGAACATGCACCTGTGGAACGGTCGTTAAGACACTAACAGCTTACAGACGGTAGGCAATTAAGGACACAGTTATGAAAACTTAGGACACCAAAGAGGCTTTTCTACTGACTCTGAAAAAACACAAAAAGAAAGATGCCCAGCGTCCCTGCTCATCTGCGTGCAAGGAGGCATGACGACTGCAGATGTGGCCAGGGCAATAAATTGCAATGTCCGTACTGTGAGACACCTAAGACAGCGCTACAGGTGGACAGGTTGGACAGCTGATTGTCCTCGCAGTGGCAGACCACGTGTAACAACACCTGCACAGGATCGGTACATCCGAACATCACACCTTCGGGACAGGTACAGGATGGCAACAACTGCCCGAGTTACACAAGGAACGCACAATCCCTCCATCAGTGCTCAGACTGTCCGCAATAGGATGAGAGAGAGGCTGGACTGAGGGCTTGTAGGCCTGTTGTAAGGCAGGTCCTCACCATACATCACCGGCAACAACGTTGCCTATGGGTACAAACACACCGTCGCCGGACCAGACAGGACTGGCCAAAAAGTGCTCTTCACTGATGAATCACGGTTTTGTCTCACAAGGGGTGATGGTTGGATTTGCGTTTATCGTTGATGGAATGAGCATTACACCAAGGCCTGTACTCTGGAGCGGGATTCATTTGGAGATAGATGGTCCGTCATGATCTGGGGCGGTGTGTCACAGCATCATCGGACTGAGCTTGTTGTCATTGCAAGCAATCTCAACACTCTGCATTACAGGGAAGACATCTTCCTCCCTCATGTGGTACCCTTCCTGCAGGCTCATCCTGACATGACCAGCATGACAATGCCACCAGCCATACTGCTCATTCTGTGCGTGATTTCCTGCAAGACAGGAATGTCAGTGTTCTGCCATGTCCAGCAAAGAGCCCGGATGGATCTCAGTCCCATTGAGCACGTCTGGGACCTGTTGGATCACAGGGTGAGGGTAAGGGCCATTCCCCCCAGAAATGTCGGGAAACTTGCAGGTGCCTTGGTGGAAGAGCGGGGTAACATCTCACAGTAAGAACTGGCAAATCTGGTGCAGTCCATAAGGAGGAGATGCACTGCAGTACTTAATGTAGCTGGTGTCCACACCAGATACTGACTGTTACTTTTTTATTTTGAGCCCCCCCCCCCCCTTTGTTCAGGGACACATTATTCCATTTCTGTTAGTCACATGTCTGTGGATGCAAGCAAGAGCCATAATCCTCCAAATAAAAGTGCAATTCACCCTTACCACCAGCAGATGGAACTGCAGCACAAGTTTTTAATCAGCGGTGAACTAACAAAGTGTCAGAAACCTTCCCAATGCAAATATATATTATGTAATATGAGCATAACACACTAACCTCATGTGAACTGAAATCCTTGACACGAATAATCATGAGGCTTATTTAAAGACATAAAGACCTATTTGAACTATAATATAACTATCTGGCGTGTTGTTAGGTATATGTGAGTAATCAAGTACTTTTGAGAACACGAGGCTACATAAGAGACAGACAGAGGCTTGTTTGTCAAGCTCTCTGGGCAGACCGATGATCTCCTGACACACTGGGGACCAAGCTGGCCCACACACCTCTCTCTCTCTCTCTCTCTTTATCCCCCCTCTCTCCCTCTACAGTATCTTTCTTTCTTCATCTCTCTTCATCTCTCTCTCTCTCTCTTTGTCCCCCTCTGAATCAACACTGCACAGGATTTGGCTGCACATCAGAGAAACAGCTAGGGCTTCTGCTTTTGCCACTTGGCATTTAATACTGTTTGCGTGGGACCACTTTCACTGATAATTAGCCTAAGCCAACACCGTGTGAGATGATTTGTCTAAAAATATGCTTGTGGACAAAGCACATGAGACCAGTATGTTCTGAAAGCCCAGGGTATACCCCAGAAGACTGCATGTATGTATGTATGTATGTATGTATGTGTGCATGTGATGTATATATGTATGTATTTATTTTTTTACCTTTATTTTACTAGGCAAGTCAGTTAAGAACAAATTCTTATTTTCAATGACGGCCTAGGAACAGTGGGTTAACTGCCTGTTCAGGGGCAGAACGACAGATTTGTACCTTGTCAGCTCGGGGATTCGAACGTGCAACCTTTCGGTTACTAGTCCAACGCTCTAACCAGTAGGCCACCCTGCCGCCCCATGTATGCCTGGACAGTGGGGTATTAGACTATAGCACTCATCATGATGCTTCAAGCTGCTTTGCATATATCTTCAGCAGGCATCAAAGTGATCCAATGTTGTTTATGTCATCCTTAGTAGTGTCAAGTGTGTTTGTTTCATGTCACGACGATAAGGTATAAGAAGGAGAGGAAACAGAGGGATGAGGGGAGGAGGTGGAGGGTGTGTGAGGGGGAAATGAGGTGGGTTTGTTGGTGAGCAGCATTTTCGATGAGCTTCGAGGAAGCAGGGCGGTAGGGAGGGAGGCAGGAGAGGAAGGGTTTGAGCCGAGGTCCCCCGAGGTTCTCAATGGCAGCAACGGCTCTAGCAAGTGAGTGAATCATGATGAGTTGTTTTTGTGAGCCACAGCTTAGCCAGGGCTCCTAATGCAAGGAGACAAGCCATTCCTGAGGAAATGTCCCGTGGGGCACTTGCCCTGGCTCGGCCTGAACTCTTCATAAAACCCCTGTACGGCCCTGGCTATCCTGTCTGTCCCTTTGTCATCAAGTCCACTGTGACAGCCACAGAGCCACCATAGATCACCCAGGCCCTAGATTAATCAGAGATCCACTAGGACCGCACGACTCCAACACCATCATCAAGTTGGCTGACGACACGACACCGGCGATGATGAGACAGCCTACATGAAGGTGGTCAGTGACGTTACAGTGTGGTGCTGGGACAACAACCTACCCCTTAACGCGTTCATCCACCTCTGGCCTGCTCGCCTCCCTACCACTGAGGAAGTACAGTTCCCGCTCAGCCCAGTCAAAACTGTTCGCGGCTCTGGCCCCCCAATGGTGGAACAAACTCCCTCACGACGCCAGGACAGCGGAGTCAATCACCACCTTCCGGAGACACCTGAAACCCCACCTCTTCAAGGAATACCTAGGATAGGAGAAAGTAATCCTTCTCACCCCCCCTTAAATGATTTAGATGCACTATTGTAAAGTGGCTGTTCCACTGATGTCAGAAGGTGAATTCACCAATTTGTAAGTCGCTCTGGATAAGAGCGTCTGCTAAATGACTTAAATGTAAATGTAAATGAGTAAGACCAGGGAGAGGGGGGGGGGGAAATCGGGATCTTATAGTTCCTTCGGGTCCAAATCACTAAGGACTTAAAATGGTCTACACACACAGGCCCAGAAAATTGTTAAACACTCCAGCCACCCAAGCTATAGACTGTTCTCTATGCTTCCGCACCACGAGCGGTACCAGTGCATCGAGTCTGACACCAACAGGCTTCTGAACAGTTTCTATTCAAAAGCCATAAGACTGCTAAGTAGCTAACAAAATGGCTAAACAGACTGAGTTGATCCTTGTATTTACACTCTCTATGCACACTCACAGGACTCGACACACTCACACACACTGACACTACAACACACACATAACATGCACACACATTTATCTACACACACGAACACAGTCACATACAATCTTAATTTACGCTGCTGTTTATCATACATCCTGATGTTTAGTTACCTTTCCCGTATACATACAGTGCATTCAGAAAGTATTCAGACCCCTTGACTTTTTCCACATTTTGTCACGTTACAGCCTTATTCTAAAATGTATTAACTGTTTTTTCCCTCATCAGTCTACACACAATACCCCATAATGACAAAGCAAAAACAGTTTTTTAGAAATGTTAGCAAATTTATTCAAAGAAAAAAATGAAGATATTACATTTACTTAAGTATTCAGACCCTTTACTCAGTGATTACAGCCTCGAGTCTTGGGTATAACACTATAACCTTGGCACACCTATATTTTGGGAGTTTCCCCCATTCTTCTCTGCAGATCAGGTTGGATGGGGAGTGTCGCTGCACAGCTATTTTCAGGTCTCTCCAGAGATGTTCGATCGGGTTCAAGTCCAGGCTCTGGCTGGGCCACTCAAGGACATTCAGAGACTTGTCCCAAAGCCACTCCTGCATTGTCTTGGTTGTGTGCTTAGGGTCGTTGTCCTGTTGGAAGTTGAACCTTCGCCCCAGTCTGAGGTTTTCATCACAGATCTCTCTGTACTTTGCTCTGTTCATCTGTTCCCTGATACTGACTTGTCTCCCAGTCCCTGCCCCTGAAAAACATCCCCACAGCATGATGCTTGCCACCACCATGCTTCACGGTAGGGATGGTGTCAGGTTTCCTGCAGACGTGACGCTTGGCATTCAGGCCAAAGAGTTCAATCTTGGTTTCATCAGACCAGAGAATCTTGTTTCTCATGGTCTGAGAGTCTTTAGGTGCTTTTTGGCAAACTCCAAGCAATCTGTCATGTGCCTTTTACTGAGGAGTGGCTTCCGTAATGACCACTCTACCATAAAGGCCTGATTGGTGGAGTGCTGCAGAGATGGATGTCCTTCTGGAAGGATCTTCCATCTCCACAGAGGAACTCTGGAGCTCTGTCAGAGTGACCATCGGGTTCTTGGTCACCTATCTGACAACGGCCCTTCTCCCCCGATTGGTCAGTTTGGCCTTGGTGATTCCAAACTTGCAAGAATTTCTAAAAACCTGTTTTCACCTTGTCATTATGGGGTATTGTGTGTAGATATTTCAGGATGTTTTTTTAGAATAAGGCTGTAACATAACTGTAATGTGGAAAAAGGGTGTGAACAGTTTCCGAATGCTCTGTATCTACTCACTATCACTCCAGTATCACTGCACATTGCAAATGTGGTATTGGAACTGACCCTGTATATACAGTAGCTTCTTACTTTCTCCTGTTCTTCTCATGTGTTTGTGTTCTACCTCGTGTTGTTTTTAGTACTACATTGATCACTGCAATGTAGGGTTTGAAACTTCAAAAACCAACCAACTCAGTCAACCACAATCTAAGGGAAAGTTATAGGTAATGTTTACTGGTGGTAACTAATATATTTTTTTATTTTTGTTAACCTTTATTTAACTAGGCAAGTCAGTTAAGAACAAATTCTTATTTTCAATGACGGCCTAGCAACAGTGGGTTAACTGCCTGACAGATTTTTACCTTGTCAGCTCGGGGATTTTATCTTGCAACCTTTCGGTTACTAGTCCAACGTTCTAACCACTAGGCTACCTGCCACCCCAATGGTTAACGTATGGTTACTGTAAGAACAGGGTGTTCTGTTGAGGATGACCTCAAAGCCCATAACAGTGTGTGGATAATCTTACAGCCTTTTGTAGAAATGTAACCCCTAGATCTGTCTAAAAACCAGAAGTTCCATAGAAGCCAGATTGACCTAAATGCCAGAGTAACATGTAACAGTGAGGGCACTGGGTTAGTAATGGCTGCTGTCCTACACTTCTTCATGGACAGCTGTGCACTGATGTTGGCATGGCGTTCAGGTGAAAGAAGGGTTCAATCACAGAGACTTTGCTCCTAATGGCCTGAGGCAGATATTTGAGCCTGGCTTCAAAACAGTTTTGTTCTGTTTTCATGCAAAATATGTTAATAGCTTTCATTAATCCCTTTGTGAATTGAAAATCAGTGTTATTTCAATTATGTTTATTAATTAATTTTAATATTTGTTTTTTTAAGTTTAAAGTAGAATTGACACAACATTAACTACAATAACGTAAAGCCTTTTAATTTACATTTTCAAAGGACACATTTAGTATGCAATATTGGGTACAATATACAGCACAGTAGGATTGCGAGATTGAGAATCTTGGACAGAAAGGGGTGATTCATCCAAAGTTCAGAGATGAGGTGAAACTGTGTAAGTGTGTGTGTGTGTGTGTGTGTCTGTGTGTGTGTCTGTGTCTGTGTCTGTGTCTGTGTCTGTGTGTGTGTGTGCGTGCGTGCGTGCGTGTGTGTGTGCGCGTGTGTGTGTGTGTGCTAGATCAATCCTCTGCACCTGCCTGCCTGTCTGTGTGTGAGTGAGTGTGTCCTGTGGAAGTTCACACAGAGCAAAGTCCCATATTGAGACACAACACAATACTGACCCCTTAACCTGAACGGATTTCATTTGGGATGCGACGCTGTGTCTCTCTCTCCTGAAGGGGAAGGTCATTAGCAGCAGCACTGCCCCTCTCTATCCCCTCTCTCCCTCCATCCCTCTCTCCCCTCACTCACTCCTTGGCATTAATACTTCTGGGTCAGAGATAGCTTGGGCTGTCGTGCCCCCCTCTTTCGTCCCAGTGAAACTGTGTGTGTGTGTGTGTGTGTGTGTGTGTGTGTTAGATCAATCCTCTGCACCTGCCTGTCTGTCTGTGTGTGAGTGAGTGTGTCCTGTGGAAGTTCACACAGAGCGAAGACCCATACTGAGACACAACACAATACTGACCGCTTCACCTGAACGGATTTCATTTGGGATGCGGAGCTGTGTCTCTCTCTCCTGAAGGGGAAGGTCATTAGCAGCAGCGCTGCCCCTTTCTATCACCTCCCTCCTTCCATCCCTCTCTCCCCTCACTGACTCCTTGGCATTAATCCTTCTGGGTCAGAGATAGCTTGGGCTGTTGTGCCCCCCTTTTTCTTCCCTCACCACTAGGCCCAGAGCAGGAGATGACAGAGGGAGGAAGAAGGGATGCTGAAAGTGGGGTAGTAAGGAGATGGGAATAGATGAGAAAGGAGGAAGGAGGGAGAGAAGAGATAGAAGGAAAGATCGAGTGAGGGATAGAGTGAGGGATAAGAGGAAAAGACTGTTGTGTTCCCTGCCTGGCGACTAGGCGGTGACCCTGGATCTGATCGATTTTCTGTGGAACAGCTACACAACCATTCGCACAATGTTTCAGTGCTCAGCGCAGGTGCCACCGAGTAATGCTTTGTTATCGCTGCCTCACAAAACACGGCCCCCGTCATGAAATCCATCTTCCTTCTCATTCTTTTCAACCCCACACACATTTCCCAGGACCTGAGTGACTGAAACGTGACTGTACATTACACCACAATATAAAACCTCTAAACATCTTGTATTGTAAAACACTGTAACTCGTAGGACAAGCACTAGGTAATGCAATCAATTTCCAATTCCAAGAGCGAGAGCGAGAGCGAGAGCGAGAAAGAGAAAGAGAGAGAAAGAGAGAGAGAGAGAGAGAGAGAAAAAAAAGAGAGTGTATGGTTGGTGGGGATGTTGTGCCATACGGTGCTCCATCAGTTCTCACCAGCCTGTCAGCGAGTCAGTGTGGCAGTATTGGGGGCCCAGGCCCCCTGTGTAGTGGGCCCTGTCAATGAGAGGGGCCCTGGAGGGCCTGATTAATGCTCTCTCCACAGTGCTCCCAATGGGAGACCACTTCCAGCACACACTCCGTCTCCAACCAACACACACGCTGCACAGTTCTGGGTCTGCGTGCCATAGCTACTGCTATCACTCTGTCCCTGAACTGAGGATGGTGTGGTTATTGGCCAAGACAGGTAATGTCACGACAGAATGTATGTAAGGGTTTCATGTGTGTGTGTGTGTGTGTGTGTGTGTGTGTGTGTGTGTGTGTGTGTGTGTGTGTGTGTGTGTGTGTGTGCTTCTATGTCTGGTGAGTACAGCACATAAATTATGTTTTTTTAACTGTGTCTTTATTACGCAACACACACACAATTACACACAGACATCATAAACACGTACACACATAACATCATGGGCTCTGAAGGCTGGATGATAATAAGCCCAGACGCACTGCGTGTTTAACGCCCCAAACATCTGTGTTCTCTCACAACATCAGCCGATAAGGGCTCAAGCAGCAAGGCTAGCAGGGCCTGATGGTCTGGTTGTTCTGTGTGTGTGTGTGTGTGTGTGTGTGTGTGTGTGTGTGTGTGTGTTTTTGTCCTTTTTATGTGTGTGCACACTCATCAGCTGATCCCAGACAGGCATCCCGAAAAAGAGAGAGACATTGGGAAGGCCCATGATTAACTCGGGAGGAGACGTGGGCTGAGTGGGAACATGTTACTGTCATGTTGCACTGCATCGTGAGAGAGAAAAGGGGGGGATGGAGAAAAAGAGAATGTAGGGAAGGGATGGAGAGAGAGAGTGAGAGAGGGGGAGGGAGGAAGGAAGGAAGGAAGGAGGGAGAAGAGAAGGAGAGAATGAGAGAGGGGGGGAGGGAGAGAAGGGGAGGAGAGAGGGGGAGGGAGGGAAGGAAGGAAGGAAGGAGAGAGAGAATGCTTGAGGGAAATAGTGCCACGGGAACAATTTCGATTTACCAGACTGAAATGAAGAAGTAGGATAAGGATCTGAAGGCAGAAAATATAGTTGTGAAGTAGAAATGCGTAGTCAGCAGATAAAGTAAGGATGGCTCTGGGTTACTAAAATGCGCGGTAGATTGGTGTACATTTAACAATGGTTTATATGATATGATTTGTGTGAATCTGTATCATGGAACAGTAACAAATACAACTAAAATACAATAATGAACTATCAAAAAATCTTATTCAACCAGTCATGTAAGCCATGGTAGTCAAGCCAAGCTCTGAGCCATCTTTCAGCCTCACCTCTGCCCTCTGAGCTTCTGCTCATTCTGCTCTTCACTGAATCCTTCACTACCTTTCATGCTCTCTGAAACAATGCTAAAAGTCTGGCCTGTACTGTATACTCTAGGCCAGGTTTGCCCAAACTGGGGCTCTACATTTGGGTGAGGTTTTTTTCTCGCCTGAGTAGCCTCGTTTCACTGCCAAAAATACAATTAAACCATCTAGTGTTCAGCGAAATAACAAATACAGGTAGCCTAGTCAAATAATGAACATCCAATCACATTAACTGTTACACTCTTGCGGGAAACCTTCACTCTTGTACAGACATTTAGAAATGAAACATGGCAATTTGAAAAATAAGCCACAGGGTTTTCTTGAGCGAGAATAAAGATGACTTTCGAGTAGTAAGAATAAAAGCAACAGATACCATTAATAAGAAAGGGGCTAAAAGCATCTTATATGGTGAGCTACCGAGTGGCTAGGACAGGCAAGCCCCATACTATTGTGGAGGACTTAATTCTTCCTGCTACTGCAGATATGGCTGGGACAATGCTGGGGGAAAAGGCCCCCAAAAAACTATACAGACAATGCCTTCATTAAACAACACTGTTTCACGACGCATCAGTGACATGGCAGGAGATGTTTTGAAACAATTACTGCTTTGCAAACAAGCCAGTGAATTATATGCGTTACAGTTGGATGAGTCAACAGATATGGCGAGCCTGGCACAGCTCCTGGTAAATGTCTGTTACGTTTATGGAGGGTAAATTAAGGAATACATCCAAATTCTGCAAACCACTGGTAACCAGGACAACATCAGAGGATATTTTTTAAAGTACTGGTTAACTTTGTGACATCAAATGGACTTTGGTGGACAAGATGTGTTGGTATCTGTACTGATGGCGCAAAAGCCATGGCAGGGAGACATAGTGGAGTGGTAACGCGATTGCAAGCAGTTGCTACTGACGCCACTTGGGTACACTGCAGCATCCACCGAGAGGCTCTTGCTGCCAAGGGAATGCCTGACAGCTTGAAAGACATTTTGGACACTACAGTGAAAATGGTTAAATTTGTTTAAGTAAAGGCCCCTGAACTCTTATGTATTTTCTGCATTATACAATGATATGGGCAGCGACCATGTAACGCTTTTACAACATACAGAAGTGCGCTGGTTATCAAGGGGAGAAGTGTTGACACGTTTTTTTGAGCTGAGAGACAAGCCTGAATTATCTGAATCTAGGATTACAGGGACTCTCCGCAACTATATTCAATGTGCGGGACAAAATTGAGTCTATGATTAAGACGTTATGAGCTCTTCTCTGTCTGCATTAACAAGGACAACACACAGGTCATCATTGTATGATTGTTTTGTGTGCAAATTAACTCCATCTTATGGACAATGTCAAATGTGTTATAGAGAAGCACCTGAGGGAGTTTGGGTGCACAATTATGCAGGTATTTTCCCCGAAACGGATGACACAAACAACTGGATTCGTTATCCCTTTCATGCCCTGCCTCCAAATCCACTTACCAATATCTGAACAAGAGAGCCTCATCGAAATTGCAACAAGCAGTTCTGTGAAATTTAATTTAATCAGAAGCGAGTGCCAGATTTCTGGATTGGGCTGCGCTCAGAGCAGACTTTTGCAAACATGTACCTATGTGAGGGTGGATTCTCGGCCCTCACTAGCATGAAATCTAAGTACATGCACAGACTGTGTGTGGAAAATGACTAAGACTCTCTCCAATACACCCTTCTCATTAACCTGTGGTGAGTTATTAACAATTTTTGATGAACAAATAAGGCTTTATATGTTAGATGGTTAAGTAATTAGCAAAATGATTGATTATTATTATATAATTATTTGTGCCCTGGTCCTATAAGAGCTCTTTGTCACTTCCCACGAGCCGAGTTGACACCTCACCTCAGCTCATTCTTATGTTTAATAAATGTATCGTATGGTGTGTGTGTGTGTGTGTGGCAGGCTTACAATGATGCCAAAAAGCAACATTTGAGAGTGCGCTGACCCTGGTTCTAGAGGGGTACGCAGTTGGAGGTTGACTGTTTGAAGGGGTACGGGACTATAAAAAGTTTGTGTTCCACTGATCTAGGCAGTGTGAAATTAGCCATGACTCTCAGAGATCTTTCTAACAAGGAGATAGTCAGAGAACGGGTTGGGCTCGGTTCTCTAGGCACTGGCTACTGTGTGATGGGGATGTGAGGAGTAGATCAAGGTTTCTGGGTGTGCAGTTTTCCTCGTTGCTTTACACCAATTGCTTTCAGACTTGAGTGACAGGCCAGGGGAAACAAAACCTCGGCCTGTTGCTGTCAGTTTCTGTGAATTGCTGCTTCAATTCCTCCCTCAATTTCTCCCCCTTTTGTTTCTCCTGCCATCATTCATTCTTACTCACCAATTTGTGCCATCACTCACTCACTCACTCACTCACTCTAGTGATGGGTTGTTCGCGAACGAGCTGTAGCGGAGCTTTAAGAAACTCGCGGGCCTGCTAGTGATAGTGGTGGAGCCAGCACCTCCACACGTGGAGATGTATCCACTCAGTTAAGTGGGCATATTTCGCGACCCACAACAACGCAGTCTTCTTATGGACCAGTTTATGTCAATGTCTGTAGCGAAACAAAGCCAAATTGGTATTGCATTGGCTAAAATGATTGCCACCGATTTCTAGCCATTTTCGATCGTGGAAGACAGAGGGTTTTAGAAATTATAGCAACAGTCTAAATCCAATGTACACAATTCCAAGCAGGAAAACCCTTTCAAAATCACTTATTCCACAGCTGTATGAGAGCACACAGGCTTCAGTGTGGGAAAGAGTCCAAAAAGCTACTGCAGTTTGCCTTACCACTGACTGCTGGACATCAAGGGTAACCACTTCTTACACGTCGGTTACATGTCACTTCATTGAAGATTTTCCAATATCTAGCTGTCTTCTGGACTGCTTTGCTTCCGCAACAGACCCCTCAAAGAACTTGGCAGAGGAACTGTTGAGAGTGGCCAGAGAATGGCAAGTAGATGGAAAAGTGGTCTGTTGTTTTAGCGACTGTCACGCCCTGGTCTATATTTATTATGTTATCTTCATTTATTGGATCAGGCCAGGGTGTGACATGGGTTTATTTGTAGTGTGTTTCGTCTTGGGGATGTGTGGGGTGTATAGATTGGTCTGTGGCTGCCTGAGGCGGTTCTCAATCAGAGTCAGGTGATTATCGTTGTCTCTGATTGGGAACCATATTTAGGTAGCCTGGGTTTCACTGTGTGTTTGTGGGTGATTGTTCCTGTCTCTGTGTTTGTTGCACCAGTCAGGGCTGTTTCGGTTTTCGACGTTTGTTGTTTTGTATTGTTCGTGTTCTTCATCATTAAAGATGTTTCGAACGAACCACGTTGCATTTTGGTCCGATCCTTGTTCCACCTCTTCGTCAGAGGAGGAGTTGGAAGAAACCCTTTACAGAATCACCCACCACAAACGGACCAAGCAACGTGTCAACAGGCAGGAGCCACAGGAGAAGCAACAAAGGCAGCAACAGCGATCACAGGACTTCTGGACTTGGGAGGAGAAATTGTTCGGAGAAAGACCCTGGGATCAGCCTGGAGAATATCGCCGCCCCAAAGAAGAACTGGAGGCGACGAGAGCTGAGAGGCGCTGGTATGAGGAGGCAGCGCGGCGACGCGGATGGAAGCCCGAGAGTCAGCCCCAAAATTTCTTGGGGGCTCAGGGAGAGTGTGGCAGAGTCAGGAGTCAGACCTGAGCCCACTCTCCCTGTTTATCGTGAGGAGCCAAGGAGGAGACCAGAACCAGTGTTGGAGGTGAGCGATGCAGAGACTGTGAAGGAGTTAATGGAGAAATTGGAGGAGAGAGAAATGAGGGAGTTGCTGTTGGTTGTTGGTGCTTTTTGCATGGAATACGCCCGACGGAACGATTTGATGGCACCTGGGTCAGCACTCCATACTCGTCCTGAGGTGCGTGTTAGTCGGCTGGTGAAGTTGGTGCCAGCCTCACGCACCAGGCCTCCTGTGCACATCCCTAGCCTTGCACGTCCTGTGCCAACACTGCTCTCAAGATCTCCAGTACGCCTTCACGGTCTAGCCCATCCTGTGCCACCTCCACACACCAGCCCTCCGGTGGCAGCTCCCCGCACCAGGCTTCCTGTGCGTGTCCTCGGCCCAGTACCATCAGTGCCAGCACCACGCATCAGGCCTACAGTGCGCCTCGCCTCTCCTGCGCTGCCGGAGCCTCCCGCCTGTTCAGCGCTGTCGAAGCCTTCCTCCTCTACAGCGCTGCTGGAGTCTCCCGCCTGTTTAGCGCTGCCAGAGCCTTCCGCCTCTACAGCGTTGCCGGAGTCTCCTGCCCGTTTAACGCAGCCAGAGCTGCCAGTCTGCATGGAGCAGCCAGAGCTGTCAGTCTGCATAGAACAGCCAGAGCTGTCAGTCTGCATGGAGCAGCCAGAGCTGTCAGTCTGCTTGGAGCAGCCAGAGCTGCCAGTCTGCATGGAGCTGCCAGTCTGCAAGGAGCTGCCAGTCTGCAAAGAGCTGCCAGTCTGCAAGGAGCTGCCAGAGCTGCTAGTCTGCAAGGAGCAGCCAGAGCTGTCAGTCTGCAAGAAGCCGCCAGAGCTGCCAGTCTGCATGGAGCAGCCAGAGCTGTCAGTCTGCATAGAGCAGCCAGAGCTGTCAGTCTGCATGGAGCAGCCAGAGATGTCAGTCTGCTTGGAGCAGCCAGAGCTGCCAGTCTGCATGGAGCTGTCAGTCTGCAAGGAGCTGCCAGTCTGCAAGGAGCTGCCAGTCTGCAAGGAGCTGCCAGAGCTGCTAGTCTGCATGGAGCAGCCAGAACTGTCAGTCTGCAAGAAGCCGCCAGAGCTGCCAATCTGCATGGAGCAGCCAGAGCCGCCAGTCAGCATGGAGCAGCCAGAGCCACCAGTCAGCATGAAGCAGCCGGAGCTGCCAGTCAGCGTGGAGCAGCCAGTCAACCAGACTCTTCCAGATCTGCCAGTCAGCCAGACTCTTCCAAATCTGCCAGTCAGCCAGACTCTTCCAGATCTGCCAGTCAGCCAGACTCTTCCAGATCTGCCAGTCAGCCAGACTCTTCCAGATCTGCCAGTCAGCCAGACTCTTCCAGATCTGCCAGTCAGCCAGACTCTTCCAGATCTGCCAGTCAGCCAGACTCTTCCAGATCTGCCAGTCAGCCAGACTCTTTCAGATCCGCCAGTCAACCAGACTCTTTCAGATCCGCCAGTCAGCCAGGATCTGCCGGAACTGCCAGCCAGCCAGGATCTGCCGGAACTGCCAGCCAGCCAGGATCTGCCGGATTCAACTCCCTGGCTGGGCTTCCTCTCAGTGCTGGGCTTCCTCTCAGTGCTGGGCTTCCTCTCACTGCTGGGCTTCCTCTCAGTGCTGGGCTCCCTCTCAGTGCTGGGCTCCTCTGTCCCGAGCTGCCCCTCTGTCCCGAGCTGCCCCTCTGTTCCGAGCTGCCCCTCAGTCCAGTAGGGTTCTGGGTGAGGACTACTAGGCCATGGTCGGCGGAGAGGGTGGCCAATCCTAGGACGCGAGGAGGGGGGACTAAGACATTCATAGAGTGGGTTCCACGTCCCGAGCCGGAGCCGCCATCATGGACAGACGCCCACCCGGACCCTCCCTATTGTTTTTGTTGTGCGTCCGGGAGTCCGCAACTTAGGGGGGTTCTGTCACGCCCTGGTCTATATTTATTATGTTATCTTCATTTATTGGATCAAGCCAGGGTGTGACATGGGTTTATTTGTAGTGTGTTTCGTCTTGGGGTTGTGTGGGTGTATAGATTGGTCTGTGGCTGCCTGAGGCGGTTCTCAATCAGAGTCAGGTGATTATCGTTGTCTCTGATTGGGAACCATATTTAGGTAGCCTGGGTTTCACTGTGTGTTTGTGGGTGATTGTTCCTGTCTCTGTGTTTGTTGCACCAGTCAGGGCTGTTTCGGTTTTCGACGTTTGTTGTTTTGTATTGTTCGTGTTCTTCATCATTAAAGATGTTTCGAACGAACCACGTTGCATTGTGGTCCGATCCTTGTTCCACCTCTTCGTCAGAGGAGGAGTTGGAAGAAACCCGTTACAGCGACAATGCAGCTAACATAACCAAAGCCATGAAAATGTTTAAATGGACCCATCATCCATGTCTTGCCCACACAATCAACCTGATTGTAAGAGGTGCTCTGAAGGTGATGAAGCCCACTGTGGACAAAGTGAAAGCAGCTGTGGAATACTTCCACAGGAGTACAGTAGATGCTGAAAAACTCAAGTCTACACAACGCCAGATGGGGATGCCTGGGCTGAGGCCTAAACAAGACTGCACTACAAGGTGAATTCAACATTTTATATGTTGATGCGGTTTCTTAAGTCAACGGATGCCATCCTCTCTAACCCGGCCATTGTCAATGCACCTGTTGATGCTCTGACCCAAGAGGAAATGGGAGGTGGAGGAGGAGGTGTGGAGAGTCCTGGAACCCAGTTATTACTACATCATTATTTAATCCAGTATTATATATGTATATGATAAATAGATGAGAATGTAGTATCAGTAGACAAAACATGAACCTGAACTAATAAGTTACTGTTCTCTCTTTTCAGCTATGTGACAGCCTCAAAAATGATACTCCTGTATAAGGGTCTGCGGGGAATCACAGCCAGCTGCCAGAGAGAAGCAAATGTAACCACAGGACATGTGACAGAGTTGATGGACACTCTATGTTCCTCAACAGACAGAAAGTTCCACAGAATGGAATATAATCACGTGCTATCAGAAACTGCTGGTTAAAGAAGTTAGCCTTCAGTGATGCCAGAGCGATTGATGAGGCTCTTCAAAGAATAACCTCAGCAGCAGGGAGGGACAGCCCCAGCAGTCAGCTGGCTCAGGCACCAGGGCAACAGGAAGAAGAGGGATTAGATGGAGCAGAAGTACCAGCAGTAGTGCCACAAATGTCTGCTGTTTAGATGCTGTTTGACGAGAGAGTAACTAGGGATGCAGCACGAAGGAATCCCTCAACAGATGCCATAATGGTGGTCAGATCCTATTTGGAGGAGCCCCTCCAAACTAAAGTCATGACAGGGAGACTTTGCATAGCGGCCACATTCGTTCCCTCTGAGAGGGTCTTCTCGAAAACGGGACAAATAATTACTGAGAGAAGAAACCGCGTCAGCCCTCGAAAGTGAGGCAGCTTGCATTTCTGAACACAAATCTCTCATAAAAGCAAAATATGACCAGCATAGCTGTGTGCTGCTGGTTATAACATGGCAATAAAGAAAAGAGAGAAAAGAGGGACCATTTTAATGTTTTAAGTGGGATGCTGCAGTTTTGCATATTATTATGTTGTTCAGATTGTATTTGTTTTGAATTGTTACATTTATATGCACTTTGTTTATATACAGTAGGGCAAAAAAGTATTTAGTCAGCAACCAATTGTGCAAGTTCTCCCACTTAAAAAGATAAGGCCTGTAATTTTCATCATAGGTACACTTCAACTATGACAGACAAAATTAGAATAAAAATCCAGAAAATCACATTGTAGGATTTTTAATGAATTTATTTGCATATTATGGTGGAAAATAAGTATTTGGTCAATAACAAAAGTTTCTCAATACTTTGTTATATACCCTTTGTTGGCAATGACAGAGGTCAAACATTTTCTATAAGTCTTCACAAGGTTTTCACACACTGTTGCTGGTATTTTGGCCCATTTCTCCATGCATATCTCCTCTGGAGCAGTGATGTTTTGGGGTTGTTGCTGGGCAACATGGACTTTCAACTCCCTCCAAAGATTTTCTATGGGGTTGAGATCTGGAGACTGGCTAGGCCACTTCAGGACCTTAAAATGCTTCTTACGAAGCCACTCCTTCGTTGCCCGGGCGGTGTGTTTGGAATCATTGTCATGCTGAAAGACCCAGCCACGTTTCATCTTCAATGCCCTTGCTGATGGAAGGAGGTTTTCACTCAAAATCTCACGATACATGGCCCCATTCATTCTTTCCTGTACACGGATCAGTCGTCCTGGTCCCTTTGCAGAAAAACAGCCCCAAAGCATGATGTTTCCACCCCATGCTTTCACAGTAGGTATGGTGTTCTTTGGATGCAACTCAGCATTCTTTGTCCTCCAAACACGACGAGTTCTATTTTGGTTTCATCTGACCATATGACATTCTCCCAATCTTCTTCTGAATCATCCAAATGCTCTCTAGCAAACTTCAGACGGGCCTGGACATGTACTGGCTTAAGCAGGGGGACACGTCTGGCACTGCAGGATTTGAGTCCCTGGCGGCGTAGTGTGTTACTGATGGTAGGCTTTGTTACTTTGGTCCCAACTCTCTGCAGGTCATTCACTAGGTCCCCCCGTGTGGTTCTGGGATTTTTGCTCACCGTTCTTGTTATCATTTTGGGTGAGATCTTGCGTGGAGCCACAGATCGAGGGAGATTATCAGTGGTCTTGTATGTCTTCCATGTATGTCTTCCTAATAATTGCTACCACAGTTGATTTCTTCAAACCAAGCTGCTTACCTATTGCAGATTCAGTCTTCCCAGTCTTCCCAGCCTGGTGCAGGTCTACAATTTTGTTTCTGGTGTCATTTGACAGCTCTTTGGTCTTGGCCATAGTGGAGTTTGGAGTGTGACTGTTTGAGGTTGTGGACAGGTGTCTTTTATACTGATAACAAGTTCAAACAGGTGCCATTAATACAGGTAATGGAGTGGAGGACAGAGGAGCCTTTTAAAGAAGAAGTTACAGGTCTGTGAGAGCCAGAAATCTTGCTTGTTTGTAGGTGACCAAATACTTATTTTCCACCATAATTTGCAAATCAATTCATTAAAAATCCTACAATGTGATTTTCTGGATTTTTTTTCTAATTTTGTCTGTCATAGTTGAAGTGTACCTATGACTAAAATTACAGGCCTCTCTCATCTTTTTAAGTGGGAGAACTTGCACAATTGGTTGCTGACTAAATACTTTTTTTGCCCCACTGTACATTAAAAAAGGTATACTTTAAATGCACATGTGTAATAGCATCCTTCTTTTTTACATTTATTTCAATTTGTGGGAACTGCAGCATCTTTTTCAGGGAGAGAGAGTGGTAGCCTAGTGGTTAGAGTGTTGGACTAGTTACCGAAAGGTTGCAAGATCAAATCCCCAAGCTGACAAGGTAAACATCTGTTTCTGCCCCTGAACACTGCTCGTAGGCTGTCATTGAAAATAAGAATTTGTTCTTAACTGATGTTCTGTTAATTCCTGATGTCCCCTTTAAGGATGGAGCACACTTGGTCATGCACAGTGTTATTCTGGTACTAACTCGTTTGAGTAAACGTGAAGCTCTAGTTCAATTGCTTGTATTTAGAGTCTTTCTCATTATATACATAAGTACTAAGTGTTAAGACAGTACAATGGCGACGAGGATGATTACCTGCAGTTTGCATCACGAATACAGATGGAGCTCGTAGGAAGAGAGGAGGATTTTGACCCTGTAGCACAACAGCTAGCAAGCAGTGAAGACGAGGGGAGAGCTGACGAGAACGAGGCGGCAGATCAAAGACCCTTGGAGCCGGAGGTAAAGAGAACGGCTAGCATCGGGGAAAATAGATGTGTTTGATGACACGCAAGAAAACTGGGCAACTTACATTGAACGACTGGATCAGTACTTCATTGCAAACAACATTGCTGATAACAAGAGAGCACCAGCGTTGTTGAGTTTAATGGGCCCAAAAACATACAGTTTGCTAAGAGATCTGACTGCCCCTCTGAAGACCTCAAATAAAACATTCTCAGAGATTGTGGAGATATTCCAAAATCACCGATCACCTAAATCCAAAACTCTTGAACGTGCCGTCCTTGGCCAGCTCTCCCGCTATCTCTCTCAGAATGACCTTCTTGATCCAAATCAGTCAGGTTTCAAGACTAGTCATTCAACTGAGACTGCTCTTCTCTGTATCACGGAGGCGCTCCGCACTGCTAAAGCTAACTCTCTCTCCTCTGCTCTCATCCTTCTAGACCTATCGGCTGCCTTCGATACTGTGAACCATCAGATCCTCCTCTCCACCCTCTCCGAGTTGGGCATCTCCGGCGCGGCCCACGCTTGGATTGCGTCTTACCTGACAGGTCGCTCCTACCAGGTGGCGTGGCGAGAATCTGTCTCCTCACCACGCGCTCTCACCACTGGTGTCCCCCAGGGCTCTGTTCTAGGCCCTCTCCTATTCTCACTATACACCAAGTCACTTGGCTCTGTCATAACCTCACCATAACCTCTCCTATCATTGCTATGCAGACGACACACAATTAATCTTCTCCTTTCCCCCTTCTGATGACCAGGTGGCGAATCGCATCTCTGCATGTCTGGCAGACATATCAGTGTGGATGACGGATCACCACCTCAAGCTGAACCTCGGCAAGACGGAGCTGCTCTTCCTCCCGGGGAAGGACTGCCCGTTCCATGATCTCGCCATCACGGTTGACAACTCCATTGTGCCCTCCTCCCAGAGCGCTAAGAACCTTGGCGTGATCCTGGACAACACCCTGTCGTTCTCAACTAACATCAAGGCGGTGGCCCGTTCCTGTAGGTTCATGCTCTACAACATCCGCAGAGTACGACCCTGCCTCACACAGGAAGCGGCGCAGGTCCTAATCCAGGCACTTGTCATCTCCCGTCTGGATTACTGCAACTCGCTGTTGGCTGGGCTCCCTGCCTGTGCCATTAAACCCCTACAACTCATCCAGAACGCCGCAGCCCGTCTGGTGTTCAACCTTCCCAAGTTCTCTCACGTCACCCCGCTCCTCCGCTCTCTCCACTGGCTTCCAGTTGAAGCTCGCATCCGCTACAAGACCATGGTGCTTGCCTACGGAGCTGTGAGGGGAACGGCACCGCAGTACCTCCAGGCTCTGATCAGGCCCTACACCCAAACAAGGACACTGCGTTCATCCACCTCTGGCCTGCTCGCCTCCCTACCACTGAGGAAGTACAGTTCCCGCTCAGCCCAGTCAAAACTGTTCGCTGCTCTGGCCCCCCAATGGTGGAACAAACTCCCTCACGACGCCAGGACAGCGGAGTCAATCACCACCTTCCGGAGACACCTGAAACCCCACCTCTTTAAGGAATACCTAGGATAGGATAAAGTAATCCTTCTCACCCCCCCCCCTTAAATGATTTAGATGCACTATTGTAAAGTGGCTGTTCCACTGGATGTCATAAGGTGAATTCACCAATTTGTAAGTCGCTCTGGATAAGAGCGTCTGCCAAATGACTTAAATGTAAAATGTAAAAATCACTCCTCATCGCGGAACGTTTTCGTTTCCACAAGAGAGATCAGAATGAGGGGGAGGGTGTTAGTACATATGTAGCAGAGTTGAAGAAACTGTCTGAACATTGCCAGTTTGGAGAGAACCTAAACGACACATTAAGGGAAAGATTTGTTTGTGGACTGAAACATGGACACATTCAAAAATGTTTGCCCACAGAATCAGAGCTCACTTTTGCAAAGGCGGTTGAAATTGCTGTGGCTATGGAAATCGCAACGAAAGATGTATTTGAGTTGCAAAGTAAAAGAAGTACTGACCTGTCAAATTTCCCTGCACAAGTTCACGCAGCCGACAGCGCCCCCGTGTCGCCGAAAAATGCGAAACAGGTGTGACAGAGATGAAACGGCAGTCCTCTGCTCTGTGAACAAGGATGAAATTTGTCACAAATGCAGTAGAAGGGGGCACATTCAAAGAGCATGCAAAGCAGAATTCAGTCACAAAAGGAAAACTGAGAAAATGTAAAGGGTGTGTGAATGCACTAGCAGAGAACAATGGCAGTGATTCAGATGAACGATTAATTGGTACAATGGAGTTTAACACAGTGACTTCTCCCAGCAGTAGCATAATGTGGGTGGCACCAGATATCGAAGGTAAACCCTTCAAAATGGAGCTGGACACAGGATCTGCAGTGTCTATAATTTCCACTACCGTCTACAATGAGCACTTTAAGGCTATCAAGCTGAAGAACACAAATGTGTTGCTGAAGACCTACTCAGGAGAGAGATTGAGCCCAATGGGGGCGTTGCAGGTCAGAGTGCGTTATGGGGGGCAAACACAGCAGTTATAGCTGTGTGTGGTGCCGGGGGACTGCCCCCCCATTATTTGGCAGTGAATGGCTTTCAGAAATAAAGCTGAACTGGTGTGACTTGAAAATGCTCCACACGTTCCAGTCCAAAGAGAAAGGAACAGACCAAACACTTGCGGAAGAAATACAACACAGTTTTCAGTGATCAGATTGGAACAGTAAAAGGCTTCACAGCAAAACTTGTACTAAGAGATGACGCAACCCCAAAATTCTGCAAAGCCAGATCTGTTCCATACTCCCTGAGACCAAAGGTGGAAGCGGAAATCGATTGATTGCAGGATACAGGGATCCTGACGAAAGTGGACAGAAGCGAATGGGCCACACCTATAGTTCCTATAGTGAAGAAAGACGGGTCTGTTAGAATGTGTGGGGACTTCAAGGTAACTATGAATTCAATGTTGCATGTGGACCAATACCCCCTTTCATGTCTGGATGACATCTTTGCTGCACTAGCTGGTGGGAAACACTTCATTAAAATCGATCTGAAACAGGCTTACCTGCAGCTACCGGTTGAAGAGAGCTCCAAACAATACCTGACAATAAACACACACAAAGGTCTATACAGGTATAACCGCCTGGTTTTTGGCATTGCATCAGCTCCAGCCATTTGGCAACGAACTATTGACCAGATTTTGCAAGGAATCCCAGGATCCCAGTGTATCCTGGATTGACATGATCATAACAGGACGCACCGACAAAGAGCACCTGGCTAACCTGGAAGAGGTCCTGAAAAGACTGAAAGAGTATGGTCTCCAGGCAAACTTACAGAAGTGTGAGTTCTTCAAAGACAAGATTGTCTTCTGTGGACATGAAATTGACTGCATTGGATTGCACAAAACACAGGACAAAAATCGAGGCAGTGGTACAGGCACCACGATCACAAAATATCACAGAAGTGAGATCTTTCACGGGACTGATCAATTACTACAGAAGATTCCTCCCAGACCTTTCAGCAGTACTCCAGCCTCTAAATCAGCTCCTGGAAAAGAATAGGACATGGCGGTGGACAGAGCAGTGTGAAAATGCATTTCTGGAGGCAAAACGGCTCATAACATCTGAACAGGTCCTGATGCATTACGACCCTGAAATGCCAGTGAAGTTGGCTTGTGATGCGTCCCCTTGTGGATTAGGGGCAGTCCTTTCACACACACTGAAAGATGGGTCAGAGAGGCCAGTTGCATTAGCGTCACGAACATTGAATGATGCAGAGAAAAACTACTGTTACGAATCCCTTTTGGCCCGACAGTCTAGGGGGGGATGGTAATGAGACCCGTAACATAACTCATGCAAATTATAATAGTGACAAAGTAAAAGTGTGAATGAAATAACCACGACAACTGAAATCTACCGTCAAACTCAAGGTTTATTTGAAAACACACGGTAATGGGAGGGGGGCAGGAAAAGGGGGCTGGGCTGGACCCAAGGAAAGAAACAATAAGTATTCAAAAACACCCCTAACCCTAAGCTAGACTAGCCTACTTTAACTTCTTGAAACTCCCCATCCCGGATCCGGGTTTGTGACTAAAGCCTCAGGCTCATTAGCATAACGCAACGTTAACAATTTCTGAAAATCGCAAATAAAATGAAAATAATGCGTCTGCTCTCAAGCTTAGCCTTTTCTTAACAACACTGTCATCTCAGATTTTCAAAATATGCTTTTGAACCATAGAAATTGACTAATTTGTGTAAGAGTATGCAAAGCTAGCATAGCATTTTGAGTAGCATTTAGCACGCAACATTTTCACAAAAACCAGATAACCAAATAAATAAAATCATTTACCTTTGACGAGCTTCTGATGTTTTCAATGAGGAGACTCTCAGTTACATACCAAATGCGCAGTTTTTCCTGAAAGTGTCTGTGTGTAGGAGAAATCGTTCCGTTTTCTACATTGCGTCTGGCTACCGAAACGAACCGAAAATTCAGTCACCTACAATGTAAAACTTTTTCCAGATTAACTACATAATATCGACCGAAACATGGCAAACGTTGTTTGGAATCAATCCTCAAGGTGTTTTTTCACATATCTCTTCATTGATATGCAGTTCGTGGAAGCTTGCTTTCCTCTCTGTATCGCATGGAAAAATACTGGCAGGTGACTTTTGCGCACCAATTTCGGCGCAGGACACCGGGCGGACACCTGGTAAATGTGGTCTCTTATGGTCAATCTTCCAATGATCTGCCTACAAATATGTCACAATGCTGCAGACACCTTGGGGAAACGACAGAAAGGGCAGGCTCATTCCTCTCGCATTCACAGCCATATAAGGAGACAATGGAAAACAGAGCCTCAAAAATCCTTGTCATTTCCTGGATGCCATCTCATCTTGGTTTTGCCTGAAGCTCACGTTCTAGGGCACGCACAGAGAATATCTTGGTATTTCTGGACACGTCAGAGTGTTTTCTTTCGAATGGTATCAATTATATGCATAGTCGAGCATCTTTTTGTGACAAAATATCTTGTTTAAAACGGGAACGTTTTTCATCCAAAAATGAAATAGCGCCCCCATAGATGTAAGAGATTAACATCAGCTAACTAACTAACCAAAAGTACAGTGGGTGGTCCGCCCAGTTCTAACTAGTGTATTTAACAAAGTTTACCTACGGGTAGTGTATGCCCATGGGCGACTTGTCTTGGTTCCCCCTTTTCCCACCAGCAAACAAACACAAACACCATAACCAAAAACAATACTCACAGGTGAGGACAAAGTGCTATGGAGGTGCTCAAACAAAAGAGAGGTTAATACACAAAGAGAGAGTGAAACACAGACCTACAGACATGGCATTTACAGAGAGATTGAGCTCGAGAGCAAACAACTGACAGGGTTTTTAAACCAAGGGAAAGGAACTGTGATAGAGTAGGAAACAGGAGGAGGTGTGTCTTCTGATTGATGATTGGATTGGTGACTGATTGGGCAGTGATGATTTTCACCTGTGAGGGAAGAAGGAGAGAAAAGAACACAGGATACACACACACACACACACAGGATACACACACAGGATACTGGTATCCGTAACAACTACTCACAAATCGACAAAGAAGCACTGTGTAAGGGATTTCCTCCTCTTCTTCCGAAGAGGAGAGGCGAAAAGGATCAGAGGACCAATATGCGGCGTGGTAAGTGTCCATGGTTCTTTTTAATACGTAATGTACACATGAACAACTGACTACAACTGAACAATAAATGTGAAAACCCTAACAGTCCTATCTGGTACAAAGACAGGACCAATCACCCACAAACACACAGTGAAACCCAGGCTACCTAAGTATGATTCTCAATCAGATACAACTAATGACACCTGCCTCTGATTGAGAACCATACTAGGCCAAAACATAGAAATACCCAAAATATAGAACAAACAAACATAGACTGCCCACCCAACTCACGCCCTGACCATACTAAATAAAGACAAAACAAAGGAAATAAAGGTCAGAACGTGACACACTGGCACTAGTGTGGGGCGTCAAGAAATTCCACGCATACCTATATGGCAAGCGTTTCACACTGGTTAGAGATCACCAGCCATTGCTTTCCACTTTCAGTCCAAAGAAAGGCATTCCGGCAATGACAGCAGCCAGGTTACTGCGATACGCCCTGTTCCTTGCCAGTCATATGTATGACATTGAGTTTAAGCCGTCATCCCTCCACACAAATGCAGATGGACTATCCAGACTGCCGTGTACAAGAGAAAGACAAAGGAGGGTGGATGCAGTGGACATGTTCCATACCGCTCAGCTCGAGGCACTACCGGTCACAAGTACAGTTGTCAAACCTTTTCAAAAGTGCACACCTACACCATGTCAGGAGCTGACTCCGTATTTCCAGCGGAGAAACAAAATTACAACGTACCAAGGATGTTTGATGTGGGGAATGAGAGTCATGATACCCCAGAAATGCCAACATCTAGTCTTGCAGCAACTACATGAAGGTCATGTTGGAATTGTCAAAATGAAGCTGCTCGCAAGGAGCCACTCCTGGTGGCCCGGTCTGGATCAACAAATAGAAAATATGGTGAAGAACTGTAGCGGATGTTTGGAAACCCTTCACAGGCCTGCTCCTGTCCCAGTCCACCCAGGGGAATGGCCCGCAGAGCCATGGCAGAGAATTCATGTAGACCACGCTGGTCCCTTTGAAAAGCACATGTTTCTGGTTATAGTTGATGCCCATTCCAAATGGCCAGAGGTGTTTTGCACTGACTCCTCCACCTCAGCTCAGATGATAGAGTGTCTCAGAACAACGTTTGCACGCTTCGGGTTTGCCGCTGCAGCTGGTAAGTGACAACGCGCAAGCTTTTGTAAGTGACGAATTTACAAGATTCATGTCAGTAAATGGAATCAAACACTCAAACTCAGCTCCGTACCACCCTGCCACAAATGGGCTGGCAGAACGCTTTGTGCAAACCCTAAAGCAAGCAAAACGTGACGAAGAGCCTTTGCAAACAAAACTGGCCAAGTTCCTGGCCTCCTACCGAAACACCCCACATGCCACGACAAATGAAAGCCCAACCGCACAGATGTTCGGGAGGCCTCTCCGCACACAGCAGGACATCATGAAGCCAAACAGGCGTAATGAAGTGCTGAACAAACAAGCCAAGATGCTCTCCGGTGGCTGGGAGTGCCATCTCCAAACAGGACAGGAAGTGATGGTGCGAGACTACAAAAGGTAAGGGAAATGGACAAGAGGGACCGTACATACACAAACAGGACCCAGAACTTACCAGGTTCAAGTGAGCCCAGACATAATCTGGCGGCGTCACAACCAAATGCATTCCACGGAAAACAGCACAACAATCGAGAGAGAGCAGGCACAGAGAGCTCCTGAGAGTGACACACAGGGAACTGAAGAGGACAGTGGGGCAGTAAAGAGACCCCAGGCTGAAAGAAGGGAACGTGTTGATGAAGGTGCTGCTATAGCAGAAGCTATAATGGAACAAGCACACACTGAGGATGTTCAGGAGCCTCCAGACAATCCGAGGCGCTACCCAGAACGAAGGCACCGTCCACCAGACAGACACTGAGGATGTTCAGGAGCCTCCAGACAATCTGAGGCGCTACCCAGAACGAAGGCATCGTCCACCAGACAGACGAGACTTATAAACAAACAAACAAAAACAAACTGTTCAAGTTCAAATTAAAAGATGCAAAATAACTACAACAAGTTCTGGGAAATGTTTCAGTTGTGGTTTGGTAAAAGTAACTCTGATTGTATAAGAGAAGGAATGTTATGTTCTGTTAATTACTGATGTCCCCTTTAAGGATGGAGCACCCTTGGTCATGCGCAGTGTTGTTCTATGTTATTCTGGTACTAACTCGTTTGAGTAAACGGGAAGCTCCAGTTCAATTGCTTGTATTCAGAGTCTTTCTTATTATATAAATAAGTACTAAGTGTTAAGGACACTACAACTGACTTGCCTAGTTAAATAAATGTTAAAAAAAATAAACCAATGCATTTTTAAATACATTGTGGTTAAGGTAGAGTATGATTTTATGTAATAATTTAATTAGAATTGTTTTAACACCAATCATAGTCAAACTATCGCAAACTGTTTGACTTGAAAAAATACAAAACATTTTTTTTTTTAAAGAGCCGTTTGGGAGCCAAAAGAGCCGTCTCTTTTTGGTGAGCTGAGCCGAACGAGTCGGCTCACTGAAAAGAGCCGGAATGCCCATCACTAATTCACTCACTCACTCACTCACTCACTCACTCACTCACTCACTCACTCACAATACAGAGGAAGCATCTTGTCCCAAGTAAGCCACAATTAGAACACATGGCTCTGCCTTTTAGGAGTATCTCTATACCAATCTTCAACTTCAACACACCTCATTGAAACCCATTTAAAGCCTTGAATGGTTTCATGACTCCCAAATGACGAAGCAATAGCATCGAGACAAGCCTAGGAAATGAGTTGCCTCTCTCCCAACTGTCACAAAGCTATGGAAAGGCAAACATATCACAAAGCCTACAGCGACCCTATACCTCGTCTAGGAGCAGCGCAAGGGTGCCCGGAAAGACTCCACATGCAGGACTGATGTGTTGCCATAGTGACTGTCTTTGCATTGAATCGGTGTTAAAGCTAGCGATGAGGTCGCTCCATGGGGCTGCATGCGATCTGCTTCAACGTAGATGGAACGTTTGAGGAGGCAAGACATAGAGCTGTGTCTCATTCACTTCCGCCATGTGATCTGATGAATTATGCACACAAGACATTAGACACATTAACAGAGCATTACACATCGGAAATGATTTGCATTAATGTCAATGGGTTCAGGTGTAGTCCCACTGAGATGAAAAGAGTTTGACGAGAGAAAGATGGAATAAACCCCTGTGGTGCTGCTAGGAGGAGGAGGAAAGGTGGGGAGGTCTTTCATCTTGGCCGGTAGCCATTTTTGAAGATTAGTTGAGAAAGTGGGGACCTACTGTATATAACTCACTCTAAAATCAATGAAGTCCTCAGGTCGCTTATACTGCATGTTGTTCTCCGGTCCGTTGCAGGTTTGAAGATGGTGTCAACACACACTAAAAGAACAGACAAACATCCGTCTATTTTGCTTGCACTCCGTAGCAGCCCCCCCGCCCCCCACCCACACACAGACACACATCCATGCATACACAAATAGATGCATAGCCACACAAATACACACGAAAAGGGACAAACTCTCTCTCTCTCTCTCTCTCTCTCTCTCTCTCTCACACACTTCACAAGACCTACTGCAGTTCATGGCATGATCTACAACCACAGAGCAGAGTGATAGAGATCACATTAATCTCAGTGTCAAGTAGACCTGCCAAATCCAGTGAGAATTGAGTGCCACACAAATGATGATAAAACTGAAAGACATTCCTTTACTATCCCAATGGCACAGAAAACATGGGGACGGCTGACAAGAAATATATTAAAGAAACTGCCCCTTTTGAAAGCACATCTTCCAGCTCTCTCTCCATTCGTGAATCACCAGAAATGAACCTGCCCTCGTTTTGAAAGGGGGATGGGGATTCCTATTTGAACAGGCAGGCACACTAAGGCTCAAGGGAGAGAGGGAGGGAGGGGAGACAGAGTGTGAGGGAGAGAGAGAGTGAGACCTAGAGACAGAGGAGAATGAAAGATAGCGAGGGGAGCAGAACAGAGGCATCCTCTCTCCATGTTTTTATTTTTTTATTTAACGAGGCAAGTCAGTTAAGAACAAATTCTTATATGACGGTCCTACCCAGGCCAAAGCCAACTGTGCGCCGCCCTATGGGACTCCCAAACACAGCTGGATGTGATACAGCCTGGAATCAAACCAGGGACGGTAGTGACACCTCTTGCACTGAGATGCAGTGACTTAGATGCTGCGCCACTCGGGAGCCATCTGCAGACTATGAAATCTTTATCAGGAACACAGAGACCGTTCCACCAATGGCAGCTAGCACATGCAGTGAGAGTCTGGGGGTTTCAAAGGCTACCCCTCTCTCCCCCGCCTCCCTTCATCCCTCCCTCCCTCCCTCCATCCCTCTCCCCTCTCCTCCGCCCCTGTCTGAATGTCAAATAGCTAATAAACGCAACAGGACTGGTTGTGTGTGCACGGGGGCTCACTGCGAACGCTCGTTCCAAATGGCCGACACACTCACAATTTGTCTGGATTTAGCAGCCAATCCATCTGGCTACTACACATACACTACATAACACCAGCCCCTCTCTGATCTCTGCTGTTTATTCTGCTAATGTTTTCAATGGAGGGAATATTCATCACCTCTTCTCTGACATTAGGCTAACGTATGTAGCTTAGATGTTCTGTAAATTATGCACTGTAGGCTGATGGTGTATCTGATTGTTGCTTCAGGATGTGAATGTTATTTTTATGTGACTGATGTCCATCTCCAGTCAGCTAGAAGATAGAACATGTACACCGAGGATGATGTTTGTCAGTATATCATATTGAAACTAATTAGAGAAGTACTAGACCATAGCAAATAAAGACCTCAGAATAGCTTCTATGCTATTTGCAATGCCATTTCTGACAAAATAATGATTGGCATGTGTACACTTGATAATCTTTGAAATAGCATAGGCTCTTTGTTGTGTTACATCACTCATCAATTCAGTCTTCAGAACCAGAGTAAACTGAAAACTACAGCCGTTTGGTGTCTGGGAGAACCCTTGGATAACACCACAGCTGTTGAGTGAAGATGTCTTTAAGAAAGCTTATGATTACATGTGAAATAATGTAGCCCTGGGCATTGATGGAGCAGGTGCAGGAGCAAGAGTGGGAGGAGTGGGTGGATTGGTCTGTCTGTCTGTCTGTCTGTCTGTCTGTCTGTCTGTCTGTGTGTGTGTGTGTTTTGAGCTAGCTGTGCTGAGAGGCTTAGAGAGGTGGTGGCACACATAGATCTTTAATCAGGCTTGGCTGTGTGGCGGGGGCGGGCAGACCATGGTAGATCGCTAATGCATGCAAATGTATACCCGTTTTGGGGCAGGTTGAGCCAATGACAAAGCCAAACCCACATTTTGGCTACTGTACAGCTTTTGGGGTGTATGCCAATTCCCCAATAATCCAATATACACCAGTGCACCGCTACCCCAGGTTGTTGTTGGAAATGTTGCATAAACTGGTTCACCAACTACTTCTCTGATAGTATTCAGTGTGTCAAATCGGAGGGTCTGCTGTCCGGACCTCTGGTAGTCCCTATGGGAGTGCCACAGGGTTCAATTCTTGGACCGACTCTCTTCTCTGTATACATCAATGATGTCGCTCTTGCTGCTGGTGAGTCTCTGATCCACCTCTACGCAGACGACACCATTCTGTATACTTCTGGCCCTTCTTTGGACACTGTGTTAACAACCCTCCAGGCAAGCTTCAATGCCATACAACTCTCCTTCCGTGGCCTCCAATTGCTCTTAAATACAAGCAAAACTAAATGCGTGCTCTTCAACCGATCGCTGCCTGCACCTGCCCGCCTGTCCAACATCACTACTCTGGACGGCTCTTACTTAGAATACGTGGACAACTACAAATACCTAGGTGTCTGGTTAGACTGTAAACTCTCCTTCCAGACCCACATCAAACATCTCCAATCCAAAGTTAAATCTAGAATTGGCTTCCTATCTCTCAACAAAGTATCCTTCACTCATGCTGCCAAACATACCCTTGTAAAACTGACCATCCTACCAATCCTCGACTTCGGCGATGTCATTTACAAAATAGCCTCGAATACCCTACTCAACAAATTGGATGCAGTCTATCACAGTGCCATCCATCTTGTCACTAAAGCCCCATATACTACCCACCATTGCGACCTGTACGCTCTCGTTGGCTGGCCCTCACTTCATACTCGTCGCCAAACCCACTGGCTCCATGTCATCTACAAGACCCTGCTAGGTAAAGTCCCCCCTTATCTCAGCTCGCTGGTCACCATAGCATCACCCACCTGTAGCACGCGCTCCAGCAGATATATCTCTCTGGTCACCCCCAAAACAAATTCTTTCTTTGGCCGCCTCTCCTTCCAGTTCTCTGCTGCCAATGACTGGAACGAACTACAAAAATCTCTGAAAATGGAAACACTTATCTCCCTCACTAGCTTTAAGCACCAGCTGTCAGAGCAGCTCACAGATTACTGCACCTGTACATAGCCCACCTATAATTTAGCCCAAACAACTACCTCTTTCCCTACTGTATTTATTTATTTATTTATTTATTTATTTTGCTCCTTTGTATCCCATTATTTTTATTTATACTTTGCACATTCTTCCACTGCAAATCTACCATTCCAGTGTTTTACTTGCTATATTGTATTTACTTTGCCACCATGGCCTTTTTTTGCCTTTACCTCCCTTATCTCACCTCGTATATAGACTTGTTTCTACTGTATTATTGACTGTATGTTTGTTTTACTCCATGTGTAACTCTGTGTCGCTGTATGTGTCGAACTGCTTTGCTTTATCTTGGCCAGGTCGCAATTGTAAATGAGAACTTGTTCTCAACTTGCCTACCTGGTTAAATAAAGGTGAAATAAATAAAATAAAATAAAGAAATCTAGGCTACTACTCGGATGGAATGAAGGTAAATGGAACATTAATATGGAACAGTAAGTTGGAGCTGATCATCAGGTTGAGAAAAGCATCGGCTTCTTGATTTCCTCAGCAAGATCTCATAGTTTCCCTTTTAAATTCGACGTATTGCGGATGAACGTCTATTTTTTTTATCACTCAGCACTGTGGTTTGGGGAAGGCTGAAAACAAAATAATAAAAAACGACGCACTGTTTACATCAACTATCATCACGTGATCTCACAGCTTACTAGAGTAACTGCGGTGGTGCAGTGGTCTAAGAAGCGTGCTACTGCTCCGAGCATCACCCTTTTTTGGAGGGGTGAGCACAGAGGAAGGCATACAGTGGGGCAAAAAAGTATTTAGTCAGTTCGTCGCCAATTGTGCAAGTTCTCCCACTTAAAAAGATGAGAGAGGCCTGTAATTGTCATCATAGGTACACTTCAACTATGACAGACAAAATGAGAAAAGAAAATCCAGAAAATCACATTGTAGGATTTTTCATGAATTTATTTGCAAATTATGGTGGAAAATAAGTATTTGGTCACCTACAAACAAGCAAGATTTCAAAGACCTGAAACTTCTTCTTTAAGAGGCTTCTCTGTCCTCCACTCGTTACCTGTATTAATGGCACCTGTTTGAACTTGTTATCAGTATAAAAGACACCTGTCCACAACCTCAAACAGTCACACTCCAAACTCCACTATGGCCAAGACCAAAGAGCTGTCAAATGACACCAGTAACAAAATTGTAGACCTGCACCAGGCTGGGAAGACTGGGAAGACTGAATCTGCAATAGGTAAGCAGCTTGGTTTGATGAAATCAACTGTGGTAGCAATTATTAGGAAGACATACATGGAAGACATACAAGACCACTGATAATCTCCCTCGATCTGTGGCTCCACGCAAGATCTCACCCAAAATGATCACAAGAACGGTGAGCAAAAATCCCAGAACCACACGGGGGGACCTAGTGAATGACCTGCAGAGAGCTGGGACCAAAGTAACAAAGCCTACCATCAGTAACACACTACGCCGCCAGGGACTCAAATCCTGCAGTGCCAGACGTGTCCCCCTGCTTAAGGCAGTACATGTCCAGGCCCGTCTGAAGTTTGCTTGAGAGCATGTGGATGATCCAGAAGAAGATTGGGAGAATGTCATATGGTCAGATGAAACTTAAATATAACTTTTTGGTAAAAACTCAACTTGTCGTGTTTCGAGGACAAAGAATGCTGAGTTGCATCCAAAGAACACCATACCTATTGTGAAGCATGGTGGTGGAAACATCATGCTTTGGGGCTGTTTTTCTGCAAAGGGACCAGGACGACTGATCTGTGTAAAGGAAAGAATGAATGGGGCCATGTAACATGAGATGTTGAGTGAAAACCTCCTTCCATCAGCAAGGGCATTGAAGATGAAACGTGGCTGGGTCTTTCAGCATGACAATGATCCCAAACACACCCCCACGAAGGAGTGGCTTCCTAAGAAGCATTTCAAGGTCCTGGAGTGGCCTAGCCAGTCTCCAGATCTCAACCCCATAGAAAATCTTTGGAGGGAGTTGAAAGTCCGTGTTGCCCAGCAACAGCCCCAAAACATCACTGCTCGAGAGGAGATCTGCATGGAGGAATGGGCCAAAATACCAGCAACAGTGTGTGAAAACCTTGTGAAGACTTACAGAAAACGTTTGACCTCTGTCATTGCAAACATAGGGTATATAACAAAGTATTGAGATAAACTTTTGTTATTGACCGAATACTTATTTTCCACCATAGCTTGCAAATAAATTCATTAAAAATCCTACAATGCGATTTTCTGATTTTTTTTCTTCTAATTTTGTCTGTCATAGTTGAAGTGTACCTATGATGAAAATTACAGGCCTCTCTCTTTTTAAGTGGGAGAACATGCACAATTGGTAGCTGACTAAATACTTTTTGCCCCACTGTATATCGACGTTCTGGGGACATTTTCAAACGTACGAAATCGAAGTCTCCTTCTTGGGGCCAGGCTGGATTAACTTTTTGACTGTAAGAGAAATAGGTGCAGGTCTATCGAGCAGGAGTGTCTTGTGTTTGAATAAGTTCTCCAAACATGGGTTGTCGTTGGTCTTGTCAAACATCAGAAAGTCAACACCATCCATTGCCATGTCATGTCATTCCTTCCGGGACATCATCTTTCTGTGGAGAAAATGGACTGTGAATGAGGGTGTCATTCCTCCCTTACATTGTAAAGAAGGAGCATTGAAGGGTTGAAGAATTGTTCAAGCTTACTCAAGCAGGCAATTCAGGGAGTGAATTCCTTCTGGTTTTCTACATTTCAAGGTTGAGTCCTTCCCCACGTCCTATACCTCTGTGTGTGTGTGTGGGGGGGGGGTGTATTTGCATGTGTGAATGCATGCATGCATGTGTGTGTGTGTGTGTGTGTGTGTGTGTGTGTGTGTGTGTGTGTGTGTGCGTGTGTGTGTGTGTGTGTGTGTGTGTGTGTGTGTGTGTGTGTGTGTGTGTGTGTGTGTGTGCGTGTGCGTGTGCGTGCGCGTGTGCACGTGTTTCAGGGGTGCAGCCCTCCAGGTCAAGCCCAGAGTATGTAACTTGGGCCAAAGCCAGGATTTCCCCCTGGAGACCCGAGGTCAAACAAGGCTAAACAGCTGTTGTTGGCTCTTCGTAATGTTCTCAGTTTAGATTTGAGTATTTATTTAAAGGGCAATCTGAAGTTTGTTTTGTTTTCTTTATTTTTTAATTCAGCTTTATTTAGCTTGGCAAGTCAGTTAAGAACAAATTCTTATTTACAATGACGGTTTGTACATCAATGTGTTATAAATCAATGATATGTACTCATTGATTATTGATGAATATAACTTGTAAATGAGCTTAGTTCAACTGTTGTACTCCATCAGAACCCAAAATGTAAGGTTTGTAAAAAAACAAAACAAATGTAAACAAACACTATACATGCTCAAAACATGGTTAAACTATAATTTTGACATCATGATCAGTCAGTCCTTGAATCCATAGCTCTGTCTATGAATTTGAGAGTGGTTCAATTTATCCCTCAGCTTTTTATCGAAACAAGGGTGGGGAGAACGCTTTCTCATTGTTTCAACTGCTTATTGCTCCTTAAAAGTGTTCAAGATTCTAATCTTGAATAAAATCGATGAAAGAAATGATACTGTAAAAACATTTCTCTTTCCAACTTGTCTCAGGTTCATGAATTATATATTTTTTCCTTCAAACTCTTAGTAATTTTAAAGCAAAAACTGTGAACAATAATTGTTTTCTCCATTGTTTCGCATTTTTCGACATACATAGAAAGGAAATTATGAAAATAGCCCGAAGGTTTTCAGAGGTTGTAAATTACAAGCAAAATCAATGGCAAAGCTCTGGAAATCTATGCAAGCCTTGTGTATGAAATCATGTTTTTATAGATTAAGCCAGAGCCTAACAAACAGATAAATCCAAATCTTTGTTGTATTTCATTTTCATTAATTAATGGTATTCCAAACATATCTCCCAGGCGAAGGACGGCGTTGCCATACAAATCAAGGTACGACAGAAGAAAATCAATTAGAGAGAGGGAAAATGATAGTTTTCTGTTGGTTGCGTGACTTTAAATTAGAAACCAAAGAGAACTTCTCCTCCACTCTGCTCATGAGGTGGATTATGTTATTAAATCCCGGAGATTGCTTCGCTCCCATGTCCCCATCTGACATCTGACACACATCACCATCAAAGAGAACCTTATAGCGTATTCACCCACACAAACACACACACAATGACAGCTGGCTTGGTCGGCCCCTCCCTCCCCTGCCTGCTTTGACCAATGGGAGGCGAGGATACTGAGAGGGCCATTACATAACACTTTGCCCCAAACCACATAGAGTAACTGAGTGAAGGCGGATGCCCTGTGCCAATCGCCCTTCTTCTTCCATGAAATTCTATTCTTTTGCACCTCCCAGGCAAAAATGAGCCTGAACTCAAAGATGACGGAAATTCTCTGCTGTTAAAGAACTGCTCTATTTTACTATTCATTATTCCCCTACGTGGCATATTTCATTTTTGCCTCTCCCATAAGAAATGATTAGGCTGCCGAACATTGCTATTGTGTTTGTTGTGTGCGTGGCAATTTGCAGTGTGAAGCGAATGGGCCTAATGACATTCAAAAAAGAGGAGCCAGAGTGGGATTTCAACCAATGGAAATATATGCCATTTATTCGGGTTTGGTATTCACACGGAAATGAGCATCGCCTCAAATACAGTACAAGGCTGCCTGGCGTTCTTGTAAACACATACACTCAATTGGGCTCACAATAACGGCCTGAGCTGAACTGATGAAATCCTAACCTGGCATGACATCAAAACAATAGAACACGTCAATTAAGAGGGAAATACAACTTCAAACATCATCATTCTCAGAACTTGACATTAAAAAAAAGAAACGTCACAGTGAACTGGGCCTATTTCCTCCATGATGGTTTAGACAATGGCATTTGGTTTGATTAGCTTCTCTCTCCCATTGTGTAAGCCTCTTCAGTGGGACCAGTCAGTCCAGTATGGACGGTGTCCTGTGTAGCCTATCAGAGGAGAGAGAGAGAGAGAGAGAGAGAGAGAGAGAGAGAGAGAGAGAGCTGAGTCATACTCCTCTATGTCCATTTGACAATAAGATGGATGTCATTCATTCCTCAACCCCCTCTTTCCTCCCTCTCCCCACTCCCTACACTTAATATCTAATCAGAGCTCTGCCTCTTGTTAGGACCATTCAGAATGCCATTTGTCAAACACATCACCCAAGGTTTTACTGCAGTAGAAGCTGCTCAGAATGAACAATCCCTACAAAGAACTCTTGATCCAAACAGGACAACATGTACTGTATGTAGGATGTACTGAATTGATTGGTTCTGTCTGACACTGAGGATATGATGATCTTTGGGTTTACACAATTTTTTGTTTTTCTTTACAGTACACGCAAACTTGGAAATTGTGAAGTCGGTCAAAATCACAAATAAATAGCCTAGGTGCAGTTCCTTTAGAAGTTGAAGAACGAAAAATAATAGAAAGTGAAGACAGAATGAAGAATAAATTAAAAATAATGATTGAACACTGTGCAATGAATAGTGAATGTAAAAAAAACTGCCAAAGAAATAGAAAGGTCTTTAATACAACCTACTCTCCAATTTCTATCCTCGCCTTCTCCAGTCCCCAACTATAATCTGCTATACTGATAGAGTCCCAGTCATGTGTTTGTCTCTAAACCCTGTTCTGTTTTCTGAGACACAATCTATTGGGAATCACAGACACTGCAGTGTGCCCTCTGATGACGACAAAGCTTGAAATTCTCCAATCTCCCAAGTTTTCCAAACCATCATGTCCTACTGCCTTATTGATTTACCTCGCTTTGTTTTGGTGTTCTTGTTTTTTTGATCCCCCTTCGTCCCTGAAAGTCCTTGTTGCCAAGGCCAACAGAGCACTGACAGAATTCGAATGACCACATCACAGCTGTTCTTCCTGACTTGTAATGGTATCTTTGAAGTGTACTGAGCCATTGACAAGTTGAGGACATCTAATGAACCGTGATACTAGAGAACATCATTCTATCAAATGTATTCACACTCAAATAACAACGATAACACCCTATTGGCCCTGTCCGGGGGTATCGTAGGACGGGGCCATAGTGTATCCCTTTCTTTCTTTCTCTCTCTAGGAGGACCTGAGCCCTAGGACCATGCCTCAGGACTACCTGGCATGATGTTGTTCCCAGTCCACCTGGTCGTGCTGCTGCTCCAGTTTCTACTGTTCTGCCTGCGGCTATGGAATCCTGACTTGTTCACTGGATGTGCTACCTGTCCCAGACCTGCTGTTTTCAACACTTTAGAGACTGCAGGAGCGGTAGAGATACTCTGAATGATCGGCTATGAAAAGCCAACTGACATTTACTCCTGAGGTGCAGACCTGTCGCACCCTCTTCAACCACTGCGATTATTATTATTTGACCCTGCTGGTCATCTATGAACATTTGAACTTCTTGGCCATGTTTTGTTATAATCTCCATCCGGCACAGCCAGAAGAGGACTGGCCACCCCTCATAGCCTGGTTCCTCTCTAGGTTTCTTCCTAGGTTCTGGCCTTTCTAGGGAGTTTTCCTAGCCACCGTGCTTCTACAACTGCATTGCATTCTGTACAGCACTTTGTGACATCAGCTGATGTATAAAGGGCTTTATAAATACATTTGATTGATTGATTGTTTGATTAATAAACAAAGGTCCAAATGGATTCCAAATATTGAATTCTTTGCCTATCTGTGCTTAACTAATCTCTGCCTATATCTGCCATTTTCAGGTTATAGCCAAAGGACCTCCCAATCCCAAGTCATGTCTCCACTCCAGTAGCCTATACCTCTGGGCCAATCATTCACCCAAGTGGACACTTTGATCCTTGTTGATCCTTTGGCAGTGTATTAGCTGCTCCAGGCCATTGGGATAAAGAGGAGACGTAAGCTTAAAAAATAACTCCCAGCTTTGACACAGCAGTGCTTTGGCCGCACTCTGTAATTACCAGCAGTGTAATCAGCAGCATCGTTAATTCCCCACCCCTGACAACTGCTGATGGCTCATTTGCAGGAAATGCACTGCTACAACTTCATAAGTAAATGGAACTGACATCCGTGCACATTCCTCATCTCACAGCTCACACTAGATCCCCTACAAATATATGTCGGTGGCCTATGTCGTCGCTGCGACATCTTTATGTGCGGAGAAATAACAGAGAATAGTTTTGCTAAGGAGAGAAAAGAGAAGGAAAGGACGAAAGAACTACGGCTTTTGGAAAAAGGCCACAATGCAATGCTCATCTCTTTTCCTCCCAAATGACCTTTTGCAAACTAGATATTATTGTAAAGTAATCATAACCCATTCCTCTTGTGTGGGGAGGGAGAGAATGAGGGATTCCTGCCAAGTCATCGATTAAGCAACAAACCGAACAGAAGCATTCCTGAGCACAGACATCCAGGCAAAGTAATTGAGGTGAGTGAGCCAGAGGAATTGGCCCAGATCAAATGGTCTCCTAATACATTGTTTACTGCGTGATCAAACATTATGCATGGGAAAGGGACGGGCCTGCTCGTGCTCTGCCAACCGCTATGGCCGAACGATTACTAAAATAGAGCGAGTAGAGACCAGAGATCTCCATCTCTAAAAGCGGGGACCATTGAGCTTTGGTTCAAATGGAATGCATTAGCAAGTGGAGTGGCGAGAAACAAGATATTCTCACCGACGCCCCAGACACAACATTTCGAAGAGAGCAGGTTAGGCTCTACTAGTCCAAGTAATACATATTTCAACAGCTGCATCTCAGCTTTTTATGACCACATTGACCTTCTTTGTCTTCTATTTGGCTTACATGCCCATATGGTGAGTACTGAGTCAGGATAAATATTTTTGGGTGAAAATAAAGTTTTATTATTACTATAATAATTATTATTATTATTATCATATTAAGTCATTTATTTTGTTCTTTATAAAGGAGTCATATTGAATCATTGTGTATGGCATCATTTTCTTTTATAAAGCACCCATATTGGGTTGTTACGCACGGTATCATTTTCTAGATAAGAAAATATATCATTTTGTTTAGATCCACAGCCAAGGGCATTCAGTACAAGTCACGTTTGATAATCATGATATTCTTATTACCACATGCAGTGAACTTTAAAAGGGGTCAGCACGGGCGCACGCGTTCCACTAGCGAGAGACAAGTGAAACTGGGTCACCATGGAAACAGAAATATCACAGAGATGGTGCCCTTTCTCTGCACTTTACCAAACCATTTAACACAGAAAAATCAACGATGGCCATCATTTTCCTAATTCAAATGTGACTTGGATACAATATAGGTATGCAAACACAAATAATGTTGGAATTACAAGCAAATCGTGAAGGTGAGGATTTAAGTAAGATGAATTATATGCACCTGTTAACCCAAGAAGCTCCTTGAGTGACTGGAGATAATATTGCATAATTATCTTATGTTATGTTACTGATCAAACTGTCAGCTACACTATTAGCATGTTAGCATGCATGTCAACTGAAAGACGGCAGCAATCTCTGTAGGTATTTATTTCATTTATGGAAAGCGGATTGAATGGAAGGCAAGACTGAGGCTGGACGCAGATGGAAGTGTCCATGCATTTACTGTATCTTAGAGAGAGGAATCTGAGCCAGTCCAGTGGAATAGTGAATATTCTCTGACCCAGCACACTTGGGGAGCACAATCTATCTCCAGCAGCATCTGTCCCTTTGTGCATCCGCTCTCTCTCTCAGAAATCCCATTCCACCTCGCAGCTCCCAGTCTCCCGTAGCAGGGGCACTGTAGTCATTAACCCACAGAGTGAAGACTGTTCCCCACCTCCAAATCCCTCAAGCCTCATTCCCCAAAAATGACTGAAAAGCAGCAGTAAGGAATATCAAATGGGCTCTGATACTTTAACGACAATACCCACGATGGTATGCAGTACATCATGCTACGCTAATAAATTGTTAATTCGTTATTTTAAAGAAAATCTGAATTAGCTCCAATCTGTCACTGATATTCTTGGGCATCCATTGTTTGTTCATTAATTAATTTTACTTTTTTTTAAACAAAGAAACCAACTGTTCAAAACATAACAAAATATGGCATTTGAGAATAATCATGATTATCCAGCTATAAAGCCATTCTGACATTAGATTACATTTCTAGATGAGGAGGAGAGCCTGCTGTCTGTCTGACTTTAAAAGAAAAGTTCCCACGGAGATAGATACATGCAAATGCAGATTCAGAGGGTTGTGCTCACTCATCATGCCATGACATTTAGGCTACGACAGGATACATGATGAGGTATCCATCCCACAAACACAGTACCAGTCAAAAGTTTGGACACACCTACTCATTCAAGGGTTTTTCCCTATCTTTACTATTTTCTACATTGTAGAATAATAGTGATGACATCAAAACTATGAAATAACACATACGGAATCATGTGGTAACCCAAAAAGTGTTAAACAAATCAAAATATATTTTAGACTTTAGATTCTTCAAAGTAGCCACCCTTTGCCTTGATGACAGCTTTGCACAATCTTGGCTTTCTCTCAACCAGCTTCATAAGGAATGCTTTTCCAACAGTCTTGAAGGAGTTCCCACATATGCTGAGGACTTGTTGGCTGCTTTTCCTTCACTCTGCAGTCCAACTCATTCCAAACCATCTCAATTGGGTTAGGGTCGGGTGATTGTGGAAGCCAGGTCATCTGATGCAGAAATCCATCACTCTCCTTCTTGGTCAAATAGCCCTTACACCGCCTGGAGGTGTGTATCTTGTTGAAAAACAAATGATAGTCCCACTAAGCGCAAACCAGATGGGATGGCGTATCGCTACAGAATGCTGTGGTAGCCGTGCTGGTTAAGTGTGCCTTAAATACTTAATAAATCACTGGCAATGATTGGACAGATTTCCACCGGTCTAATTTCCATTGTTTGTGTCTCTAGGCCCAACCAAGTCTCTTCTTTTTACTGGTGTCCTTTAGGAGTGGTTTCTTTGCAGCAATTCAACCATGAAGGCCTGATTCATGCAGTCTCCTCTGAAAAGTTGATGATGACATGTATCTGTTACCTGAACTCTGTGAAGCATTTATTTGGTCTGCAATTTCTGAGGCTGGTAACTCTAATGAACTTATCCTCTGCAGCAGAGGTAACTCTGGGTCTTCCTTTCCTGTGGCGGTCCTCATGAGAGCCAGTTTCATCATAGCGCTTGATGGTTTTTGAGACTGCACTTGAATAAACTTTCAACGTTCTTGAAATTTTCCACATTGACTGACCTTCATGTCTTAAAGTTGATGGACATGTTCTTTGCTGATTTGAGCTGTTCTTGGAATAATATGGACTTGGTTTTTTTACCAAATAGGGCTATCTTCTGTATAACCCCCCTAACTTGTAACAACACCATTGGCTCAAACATCTTAAGAAGGAATTAAATTCCACAAATTAACTTTTAACAAGGCGCACCTGTTAATTGAAATGCATTCCAGGTGACTACCTCATGAAGCTGATTGAGAGAATGCCAAGATTGTGCAAAGCTGTCATCAAGGCAAAGGGTGGCTACTTTGAAGAATCTAAAATATATTTTGATTTGTTTAACACTTTTTTGGTTACTACATGATTAAATTTGTGTTATTTCATAGTTTTGATGTCTTCACTATTATTCTGCAATGTAAAACATAGTCAACAATAAAGAAAAACCCTTGAATGAGTAGGTGTGTCCTAACTTTTGACTCGTACTGTATTTATGTATATTCACACACAGGGACACTCACACACATACTCACACACACCCACGAGGGCACGCATACACACGGTAGTCTCCTGAAGAAACACTACCCCTCCAGCGCCTATAGCCGAACAACACAGACACTTCTTAACTCGCATCACTCGCTTTTAGAACATCAATAAAAGTAAAGGGCTCTCCGTGCATCCATGTTTCTAGCGTGTCATTTATCTTAGTTTGAAGAAAAATACATATCGTCCAGAACACGACCAAAAACAAGAAAACAAAGTGGTTTGGATTGAGAAAAAAACAACAAACATATAAATTCCATAAAAGGTTCACACTTACTCCACCAACTTGGGAACTGAACGCCATTTCGTTGTAACCTGGAAAATGGGAGCCATTGAAAAAATGTAGTCTGTTGTTTGATCATTTCACATTGTAATTAAACGAACCGATTACCCTTTGAGTGCTATTCAACTGTCTAGGATTGCTAGGAGGATGGTTTCTTGGTGAGCAGTGAGCATCCTCACAGGCAGCATAAACAGATAGTGTGCGACTAGATAATTAGTATGTCTCAGTCTGTTTCAGAGGTTTGTGATGCATGGTTTCAGATCCCTCATCCCTGCATGATTCAAAGTCTTTACATCCCTTACGTCCGTGTTCAGGCATGGTGCAATTCAGAAGGACCATAGGACCAGTTGCCCGTCTTTAATTCCGAGCCAATGATTCAGGCCCTGTTAAGTATTTAACATCAAACACATTAGAACAAAAACCACAGGACAATCCATTTGTCATGTCCGCCTACACAAGAATTCATTATGGCCATTCCAAAGGCCACTACAAAAGCACCAATCACTTTTAAGAGTCCTTTTATACCTCTTTTTTTGTGTATAATTCATCCTATTTCTGACATAAATCTCAGTGGTTTGGGCAGTGGCGGATTCTGTGACTAAATATGCAATCCAATCACAGCCATGGAGCCCAGTGACACACACACACATGCACATATGACTATGCAAGTACTTAAATCCGTACAGACAGACAGATGACCATGAAGGATTCCAGCACTGTTTGGAGCTTTATCAGGTCCGGGGGAAGGCCGTCATAGAGCTGGTCAGCTGGGACAGGAAAGACAGGACTAGGGGCCTGACACAATTACCACAATGCAGTACCACCTCCACCCTGCCAGCTTTCACACCACCCCAGATCCCACACCACTCACTCCAGCCTTCAGCCTCCCAGGCTCTCACTGGAGCTGGTAATTGATCAGCATCGGGGATGAGCGAATATATAGAAATTAGAGTGTTTGTCTAACGGGTCAGGACAGTACCATTAATCTCTCTGGGACGATGTTCTGCATTGTAATGTCCTCATCAGTACGCTATACCAGGCTCACCATTCCACATGGGTTATCAATTCTGCAGGCCCTGTGTGCTGCTGGTATGTGTGTATGCGTGTGTGTTTTGTATAACTATCCTTGTGGCTACCAGAAGTCCTCACAAGGATAGTAAAACAAGGAACATTTGGACAAGTGGGGACATTTTGCCGTCCCCAAGAGAACAAATGCTAATTTATGTTTAGGGGTTAGGTTTAGGGTCACAATTAGGGTTACAATTAGGGTCAGGGATTACGGTTAGGTTTAGGGTTAGGAGTTACGCTTAGGTATAGGTTTAGAGTTAAGAGTTTGGCATTAAGGTTAGGCTGAAGGTTAGGCTTAGTGTTAGATTTAGAGTTAGGTGTTAGGGAAAATAGGAATAAATTATTTTGTCCCCACAAGGATAGCAATACAAAACTGTGTATATGTTTGTGTGTATGTGTGTGGCATGCTGCTGGGGTGTCACAGGGAGAAGGGTGAGGTGGAGAGGAGAGGGGAGCGGGGGTTGAACAGGTCAAGTATTGTGGCATGGCAAAGGTCAATACTTTAGCTTGGCTGGTGCATCCTAATTAAATTACTAGAACTCCGCAGCATGGCATCGCACGTGAGCAAGCACAGAGATATACAAACTCCCGCACCATCGTCGTACCATATGCCAATTAATTTGTGGCATGAGGTGAAACGTAGCACAGCGTGTCAGTTAGGGGAAACATGACTGATTTGGATGAGTTTCAATGCGTTTCATGTACCAAGAATAGGCTGCAGTAAGCAGAGCAGGGGATGGGGGCATGTTCGAAATTAGCATAACTAGGCTGGCTGCCCATTGATCAAATACAAAGTCCAATTTGTTAGTGTGTGTGGATTTCTCGTTAGCCATTTTGATTTCAATAGTAGGGCCTAACGTTTGTTCAATATCAACAACATAACATGTGCAATCTATTTGTGGTCAACAGGAAAAGTATTTGCTACACAAACAGGGTTTAAAAAGGCATACGTTTTTTAATGCCCTCATGACCAAAGAGGTAGAAATATTATTACAGATACAAACCACATGCCTTTTAGGAAGATCAGGCTATAATTCAAGATTGTCAAGAAACATCAGAAGGGTTCACCCAGGTCCTACTTGACACATCTCCTCTGATGATGTCATCTCTTGGTCAGTCCTTTTTCCACAGAGGAGGTAATATTGTACACATGGCTGTCATTCTCTCCCTTAGCCTTGAAAACTTCAATGTAGCCAACTCCTTTGACTATTTCTCCCTCAGAACTGTGAAACAACATAGGAAAACTCACAAACATTGACGCACATCCAACGTATAGTGCAGAGTGCATTTCTTCATCTCCACTTCACATAGGCCTATCTAATTGAGGTTTTCAGTTCAAACAAGACTAGCTATCGAGCTTGGTTTACTGTGTGATGAGATGAATTTTGAAAGACTATAAGCAAAGGAGTAAGGTAAAAAAAAACAACACCCAAATTCACTGAATAAGTATAGTTTGTGAAAAATAAAATAATTATATATTTAATATAAGAATATAAATTGTGTATGGTGATGGAACAGGTATTTTACATGACAAAAGTTGTTTAAATTAAATAATAAAGCTATGAGCAGTCGACCATAACAGAAGTAGAACGAATGCCATAGCAACAGCATGTCGCTGCAAAATGTTCATCCGAAGATAAAGGAACACACAAAAGCTAAACTAATATCGAAAAACATCAATTCAAATCAGTTATCTCTGCTGCAGAAGATAAATTCATTAGAGTTACCAGCCTCAGAAATTGCAGCCCAAATAAATGCTTCACAGAGTTCAGGTAACAGACACATCTCAACATCAACTGTTGAGAGTAGACTGCATGAATCAGGCCTTCAAGGTCGATTTGCTGCAAAGAAACCACCACTAAAGGACACCAATAATAAGAAGAGACTTGCTTGGGCCAAGAGACACGAGCAATGGACATCAGACTGGTGGAAATCTGTGGTCTGATGAGTCCAAATTTGCGATTTTTGGTTCCAACCCCCACGTCTTTGTGAGACCAGAGTAGGTAAAGTGATGACCTCCGCATGTGTGGTTCCCACCATGAAGCATGGAAGAGGAGGTGTGATGGTGTGGGCGTGCTTTGCTGGTGACACTGTCGTAATTTATTTAGAATTCAAGGCACATTTAACCAAAATCAAATCAAATCAAATGTTACTGCACCAAATACAACAGGTGTTACAGTGAAATGCTTACTTACAAGGCCCTTAACCAAGAATGCAGTTTTAAGAAAATACCTGAATAAAATAAGTAAAAGATAAGAATAACAAATGATTAAAGAGCAGCAGTAAATAGAAATAGAGGGGCTAAATACAGGGGGTACCGGTACAGAGTCAGTGTACGGGGCACCGGTGTCGAGGTAATTGAGGTAATATGTACATGTAGGTAGAGTTATTAAAGTGACTATGCATAGATAATAACAGAGAGAAGCAGCAGTGTAGAAGGGGGAGGGGGGGGCAATGAAAATAGTCTGAGTAGCCATTTGATTAGCTGTTCAGGAGTCTTACGGCTTGGGGGTAGAGGCTGTTGAGAAGCCTTTTGGACCTAGACTTGGCGCACCAGTACCTCTTGCCATGCGATAGCAGAGAGAACAGTCTATGACTTGGGTGGCTGGAGTCTTTGACAATTTTTAGGGCCTTCCTCTGACACCGCCTGGTATAGAGGTCTTGGATGGCAGGAAGCTTGGCCCCGCTGATGTACTGGGCCGTACTCACTACCCTCTGTAGTGAGCATGGCTACCACAGCATTCTGCAGCGATACGCTATCCCATCTGGTTTAGGCTTTGTGGGACTATCATTTGTTTTTCATGTAAGGGCTATTTGACCTAGAAGGAGAGTGATGGAGTGCTGCATCAGATGACCTGGCCTCCACAATCACCCGACTTCAACCCAATTGAGATGGTTTGGGATCAGCTGGATCGCAGAGTGTAGGTAATGCAGCCAACAAATGCTCAGCATATGTGGGAACTCCTTCAAGAAAAGCATTCCAGGTGAAGCAGGTTGAGAGAAGGCCAAGAGTGTGCATAGCTGTTATCAAGGCAAAGGGTGGCAACTTTTTTGGGGTGGTTACTACATTATTCCATATGTGTTATATCATAGTTTTGATGTCTTCCCTATTATTCTAAAATGTAGAAAATAGTAAAAAATAAAGAAAATCCCATAGTTTTGAGTAGGTCTGTCCAAACTTTTGACTGGTACTGTATAAACAAAATTATGTGGACACCCCTTCAAATTAGTGGATTTGGCTATTTCAGCCACACCCGTTGCTGACAGATGTATAAAATTGATCACACAGCCATGCAATCTCCAAAGACAAACATTGGCAGTAGAATGGTCTTACTGAAGCGCTCAGTGACTTTCATCATGACACTGTCATAGGATGCCACCTTTCCAATAAGTCAGTTTGTCAAGTTTCTGCCCTGCTAGAGCTGCCCCAGTCAACTGTAAGTGCTGTTATTGTGAAGTGAAAACATCTAGGAGCAACAAGGGATCAGCCACGAAGTGGTAGGCCTCATAAGCTCACAGAACAGGACCGCCGAGTGCTGAAGCGCGTAGCTCGTAAAAATCACCTGTCCTTTGTTTGCAACACTCAGTACTGAGTTCCAAACTGCATCTGGAAGCAACATCAGCACAAGAACTGTATATTGGGAGCTTCATGAAATGGGTTTCCATGGCCGAGCAGCCTCACACAAGCCAAAGATCACCATGAGCAATGCCACGTGTCGGCTGGAGTGGTGTAAAGTTTGACGCCATTGGACTATGTAGCAGTGGAAACACATTCTCTGGAGTGATGAATTACGCTTTGTCATTTGGCAGAATCTGGGTTTGGCGGATGCTAGGAGAATGCTACCTGCCCCAATGCATAGTGCCAACTGTAAAGTTTGGTGGAGGAGGAATAATGGTCTGGGGTTGTTTTTAATGGTTCAGACTAGGCCCCTGTGTTCCAGTGAAGGGAAATCTTAACGCTACATACAGCATACAATGGCATTCTAGATGATTCTGTGCTTCCAACTTTTTGGCAACAGTTTGGGGAAGGCCCTTTCCTGTTTCAGCATGACGATACCCCCATGTACAAAGCGAGGTCCATACAGAAATGGTTTGTCGAGATTGGTGTGGAAGAACTTCACTGTCCTGCAAAGAGCCCTGACCTCAACCCTATTGAACACCTTCGGTATGAATTAGAACGTCGACTGCGAGCCAGGTCTAATCTAATATCAGTGCCCGACCTTACTAATGCTCTTGTGGTAGAATGGAAGCAAGTCCCTGCAGTAATGTTCCAGCATCTAGTGGAAAGCCTTCCCAGAAGAGGGGAAGATTTTATAGCAGCAAAGGGGGGACCAACTCCATATTAATGTCATGATTCTGGAATGAGATGTTTGACGAGCAGGTGTCCACCTACTTTGTAGTATATCTAAAGGGTAGAGCTACCGCTTTCAAGGAGCGGAATCTCTCCCGGACCCTTAAAAGAACTCTAGCTAAGCCCCCTGACGAAACATCAAACAGGCAAAGCATCAACACAGGACTAATATTGAATCGTACTACACCGGCTCCGACGCTCGTCGGATATGGCAGGGCTTGCAAACTATTACAGACTACAAGGGAAGCACAGCAGCAAGCTGCCCAGTGGCACGAGCCTACCTGACGAGCTAAATTACTTCCATGCTTGCTTCAAGGCAAGCAACACTGAAGCATGCAGGAGAGCATCAGCTGTTCCGGACGACTGTGTGATTACGCTCTCCGTATCCGATGTAAGACCTTTAAACAGGCCAACATTCACAAGGCCACAAGACCATACAGATTACCAGGACGTGTACTCCGAGCATGCGCTGACCAACTAGAAAGTGTCTGTAATTCCAACATCACAGACTAAGTCTGTAATACTAACATGTTTCAAGCAGACCACCATTGTCCCTCTGCCAAAAAACACTAAGGTAACCTGCCTAAATGACTACCGACCTGTAGCACTCACGCCTTTAGCCATGAAGTGCTTTGAAAGGCTGATCATGGCTCACATCAACACCATTATCCCAGAAACCCTAGACGCACTTTTTGCACACCGCCCCAACAGATCCAATTTGCATACCGCCCCAACAGATCCACAGATGATGCAATCTCTATTGCACTCCACCCTGCTCTTTCACACCTGGACAAAAGGAACACCTATGTGAGAATGCTATTCATTGCCTACAGCTCAGCGTTCAACACCATAGTGCCCTCAAAGACCATCACTAAACTAAGGACTCTGGGATTAAACACCTCCCTCTGCAACTGGATCCTGGACTTCCTGATGGGCTGCCCCCAGGTGGTAAGGGTAAATAACAACATATCTGCCACGCTGATCCTCAACACGGGGCCTCCTCAGGGGTGCGTGCTCAGTCTCCTCCTGTACTCCCTGTTCACCCATGACTGAATGGCCAGGCACAACTCCAACACCATCATTAAGTTTGACGACAACACAACAGTGGTAGGCCTGATTACTGACAACGATGAATGAGCCTATAGGGAGGAGGTCAGAGACCTGACCGTGTGGTGCAAACATAACAACCTCTCCCTCAACGTGATCAAGACAAAGGAGATGATTAAAGACTACAAGAAAAGGGGCTGTAGAGGAGCAGGTTGAGAGCTTCAAGTTTCTTGGTGTCCACATCACCAACAAGCTATCATGGTCCAAACGCACCAAGACAAGAAGAGGGCATGACAAAGCCTATTCCCCCCAGGAGATTGAAAGGTTTTGGCATGGGTCCTCAGATCTTCAAAATGTTTGACAGCTGCACCATCGCGAGCAACCTGCCTGGTTGTATCACCGCCTGGAATGGCAACTGCTCAGCATCCGACTGCAAGGTACTACATAGGGTAATGCGTACGGTCCAGTACATCAGCGGGGTCAAGCTTCCTGCCATCCAGGACCTCTATACCATGAGGTGTCAGAGGCAGGCCATAAAAATTGTCAAAGACTCCAGCCACCCTAGTCATAGAAAGTTCTCTCTGCTACCGCACAACAAACGATACCGGAACGCCAAGTCTAGGCTCCTCAACAGCTTCTACCTCAAACAATAACATTTACATTTAAGTCATTTAGCAGACGCTCTTATCCAGAGCGACTTACAAATTGGAGAGGAGCAAGACTCCTGAACAGCTAATCAAATGGCTACTCAGACTATTTTCATTGCCCCGCCCCCCTCTTCTACTCTGCTGCTACTCTCTATGCATAGTCACTTTAATAGCTCTACCTACATGTACATATTACCTCAATTACCTCAACAACGGTTCCCCCGCACACTAACTCTGTACCGGTACCCCCTGTATATAGCCCCTCTATTGTTATTTACTGCTGCTCTTTAATTATTTGTTATTATTATCTCTACTTTTCTTTAGGTATTTTCTTAAAACTGCATTCTAGGTTAAGGACCTTGTAAGTAAATATTTCACTGAAATCTTTACAACCGGTTGTGTTCGGCGCATGTGACAAATAACATTTGATTTGATTTTGTTTAAATGTGCCTTGAATTCTCAATAAATCACGACAGTGTCACCAGCAAAGCACACCCACACCATCACACCTCCTCTTCCATGCTTCACGGTGGGAACCACACATGCGGAGATCATCCCTTCACCTACTCTGCATCTCACAAAGACGCGGGGGTTGGAACCAAAAATCACAAATTTGGACTCATCAGACCAAAGGACAGATTTCCATCATTCTAATGTCCATTGCTCGTGTCTCTTGTCCCAAGCAAGTCTCTTCTTATTTTTGGTGTCCTTTAGTGGTGGTTTCTTTGAAGTAAATCGACCATGAAGGCCTGATTCATGCAGTCTCCTCTGAACAGTTGATGTTGAGATGTGTCTGTTACCTGAACTCTGGGAAGCATTTATTTGGTCTGCAATTTCTGAGGCTGGTAACTCTAATGAACTTATCCTCTGCAGCAGCGGTAACTCTGGGTCTTCCTTTCCTGTGGCGGTCCTCATGAGAACCAGTTTCATCATTGTGCTTGATGGTTTTTACGACTGCACTTAGAAAAATGTTTAAAGTTCTTGAAATGTTCTGCATTGACTGACCTTCATAAAGTAGTGATGGAATGTCGTTTCTCTTTGTTATTTGAGCTGTTCTTGGAATAATATGGACTTGGTATTTTACCAAATAGGGCTATCTTCTTTATACCTCCCCTACCTTGTCACAACACAACTGATTGGCTCTAACGCATTAAGAGGGAAAGGAATTCCACAAATTGCCTTTTAACAAGGCTCACCTCTTCATTTTTTGTAATTTTATTTCAACCTTTATTTAACCAAATGGGCTAATTGAAAACAAGTTCTCATTTGCAACTGCGACCTGGCCAAGATAAAGCATAGCAGTGTGAACAGACAACAACACATAGTTACACATGAAGTAAACAATTAACAAGGCAATAACACAGTAGAAAAAAAGAGTCTATATACATTGTGTGCAAAAGGCATGAGGAGGTAGGCGAATAATTACAATTTTGCAGATGAACACTGGAGTGATAAATGATCAGATGGTCATGTACAGGTAGAGATAATGGTGTGCAAAAGAGCAGAAAAGTAAATAAATAAAAACAGTATGGGGATGAGGTAGGTAAAATTGGGTGAGCTATTTACCAATAGACTATGTACAGCTGCAGCAATCGGTTAGCTGCTCAGATAGAAGATGTTTGAAATTGGTGAGGGAGATAAAAGTCTCCAACTTCAGCGATATTTGCAATTCGTTCCAGTCACAGGCAGCAGAGAACTGGAACGAAAGGCGGCCAAATGAGGTGTTGGCTTTAGGGATGATCAGTGAGATACACCTGCTGGAGCGCGTGCTACGGGTGGGTGTTGCCATCGTGACCAGTGAACTGAGATAAGGCGGAGCTTTACCTAGCATGGACTTGTAGATGACCTGCAGCCAGTGGGTCTGGCGACGAATATGTGGGGAGGGCCAGCCGACTATAGCATACAGGTCGCAGTGGTGGGTGGTATAAGGTGCTTTAGTAACAAAACGGATGGCACTGTGATAAACTGCATCCAGTTTGCTGAGTAGTGTTGGAAGCTATTTTGTAGATGACATCGCCAAAGTCGAGGATCGGTAGGATAATCAGTTTTACTGGGGTAAGTTTGGTGGCGTGAGTGAAGGAGACTTTGTTTCGGAATAATTGAAACACATTCCTGGTGACTACTTCATGAAGCTGATTGAGAGAATGCCAAGAGTGTGCAAAGCTGTCATCAAGGCAAAGGGTGGCTACTTTGAAGAATCTAAAATATATGTTGATTTCTTTAAACCTGTTTTGGTTACTACATGATTCCATATGTGCTATTTCATAGTTTTGATGTATCCACTATTATTCTACAATGTAGAAAATAGTAAAACTTTAAGAAAACCCCTTAAATGAGTAGGTGTGTGCAAACTTTTGCCTGGTACGTATAGTCTAAATGTGTAACAAAACTATTCAAATCCCGTCTGACAGTGAAAACGAGCGGCAAAACAAGGAATAATGCAGCAATTTAATTGGTCGACAGACGAATGAGGAAATGATCCTATATCATCTGACTACGTCGTGCGTCACAACAATCATTTGATCTGCACTGGAAGTAACATGGTTCCCATGCCCGAGCTCCCTAAAGTTCTAGCGATGCTGTTGGTGATGTTTATTTCGCTCATTCCCTCCGCGGAGGCATTTGACGGAGGGGACGCCGTTGCACTTCTGCTCGGGGTTATCATATCGGTGGTGGGCGTTTGCGCGTGCATCGGCTGGTACACACGACAGAGAAATGGACAGTTCTGAGAAACCAAAACGGCTCGAGGGACTGGCTGCTGGCCTGTATCCGGAAATGTTTCTCCGCAGTCTGCAGTATCTTGACTATCCTGGGTCATTTTTGACTGACAGAACAAGAGTCGTGTGCCTTATTTTGCTGAAATGTACGAAGTTGCCTGAATGAAGAAGACAAACAACGAACTACAAAATCAGGAATTTGAGAACAGGAACTGGGAGCATGCGCACTGTTGGATTTGCAGGACCAAATAACATACCTGTAGGTTACTGCCTATCACAATAAGACCAAGGCCCTGAGACATGACACATTTTGGACTATACATAGTAGGCTATGTTACCATAATATGACAACATTTGATTTTGCTTGGACTTGAATATCTTCAGATACTGTACCTCTAAATAATGTTTGTCCATCCAAAGAGATTGTGATGATCATCTGTCCTTTCATGAGATATTGACATTGCCATGCCAGGTGAATTGCCATCTGTCAACTGTTACAAGCACAGTAGCTAAAGTGTGTTCTGTCAGAAGTGCTTTCACCGTTCTTATAGCTAACACTGTTAAAACATCTGCTTGATAGAGAATAAATACCTTTGTTAATTGTGTCATGGGCCCTTCATTTCACACATACATGTAAATGACCAGTGTCCTTTACTATATTGCTCACAAAAGGGAATTTGTGGCCTTCTAATATTTAAACCATCAATGTAATATCCTGAGCTGAGTAATATCCTGCCCCTGAACAGGCAATTAACCCACTGTTCCTAGGCCGTCATTGAAAATAAGAATTTGTTCTTAACTGACTTGCCTAGTAAAATAAAAAATATAGCTCAGGGGGGTAAAGGAGAGATGCAGTGTGTGCAGGCTTTTGTTTCAGTCCAGCACAAACACCGCTGCCAATTAAAATAATTAGACCACAGTCATTTGAAGCAGATGTGTTGTGTTGGAGCTGAGCTGGAACAAAATCCTCGACACACTGCAGCTCTCCATGACCAGTTGGTGACCCCTGAACTAGATTATAGAAAAGCCTACACAACACTGTTCATAAAATACCAACAATCCATAAACAATGAAAGATTTACAATATTTCAGCGGTTGCATGGATGTTGCCAGTCAATATTCTTTCACAATAGCCTGTGGGTGTGGGGTATGACATCACTGTAATCTACTGACATAGCCTTGAAATGAAAAGCACAAAAATTACAACGGAGATGCTATTTGCATGCACACCAACACACATACTGTATGAAGTGCTTGTTAATTAATTATACATATGAGAAGTCAGTCTAGCCTGAGGTGAACCAACACCTAGTTGAACCTCTCAGTTACTGTTACATATTACTTTATGACATGATACATGTAGCAATGTAATATAGCATTATCTAAAAAACACATTTTACATGTACTGGATTTGATTGTTGTTAGTCCTTGCTTCTAAATTAGAGTTGGGTGTAGGCCTAGTGCACAGGAACGTGGCAGCCGCCTATAGGATTAGTAGAATTGATAAGCTATATAGGTCGACTATAACCTAAACGCATATTATGCAGAAATGGGAATCTATTGCAATGAATCTCAGAATGAGTGATCCGGTCGCACTCTCTCCCACTGTAGGCTATAATGACTGACGAAGGTAACGAGAGGACTTGTAATGCTGCACCCACTGAGCAGATGTTGCCACGAGAGACTATAGTGCTGCAACAAGAGACAAGACACGTCTTGGATCACAAATAGGATCCGTGCGCATGCTCCGTCTGTTCCGTTTACTGTATATTCACTGTGGTAAAAGGGCAGGCAGGCAACAAACCAAGCTTTTTACAGCAAAGTGGCTTCTACAATGTAAATACGCTCCAGGGAAACCAAAAGGGATATCAACAGGTATGCTTTTCATTTATATCTTAGCAGTTATTTCGATTTTTATTCGCTTATTTTCTGTGGTTTTGGATTGCCTTCAATTCATAGCGGGTTCTTGGAAATTCTTCTGCCTAATGGACGTGCGGATTCGCTACACTGTAATGTTCAATCCAACAGTGAACGGTGAGAAATATATATTGTAATCGAATGAATTATAACCAAAATGCATGGGAACCGCTCGTATAACGCTCATCCGAAGCATAGATAACGCTTAAAAGTGCATATCTGCTATAATGACAGAATTCGGAAAATAACCGTCACGAATAGCCTTTGTTTGATATATATTAAAATTGAAATAACCGAATATGCCATGTTTTTGCATAGCTGTCTAGTATTGAATTGTTTATTTAATTCGTGATTCATTTGCATCGAAATGCCGAATTGGATTTATCATCTCATTGTTATAAGCATCAATAAACCATTCATAGGGTATCAAATATAATTTCGACTAGACGGTGTTCTTTGTTAATATGCTCGTGAGATTCGATAGTCTATCGCCTAAAATCAAAGCTGAGCTGGGAAATAGATAAAAGCCCAGGTCAATAAACCGCCTTAATCAGGTGAATAGTTTATTATACCGTCGGCCGTGTAATTCCAGTCAACTGGTAATCAGACAAAAACATGGATGCTTTTTATTCTGTATGCAACATCCGTTAATTTTCAACAAATCATGAAGACACAAGCAGAGTTTATTGTAAGCATCCCCTGGTCAGATCAATTCTGCAGGGTCTTTGGGTGTGATCAACAGCTTTCTTGCTGCATAATGTTAAACACGTTTTACGACACAATAAAACGACCAAACATCGAATGGAACCCTTTTTGTTTACCCCCATTCCTACCAGACATATGATGATATGCATTTCCCCTTTAATAGTGACTTAAAACGTTGTCTTATCATAATATTTCTTGAATTTTCTATAATCTTCTGTCATTTCTAAAAGGGTGGCCCATAAAAGAAAGTATATTATTGTAACCAGGATTAATGCTTGTGTCTTATTAAGCTCATCGGTGGACTAACTATTCCAGCTAGGGCACTGCTCTGTACTGATTGCATACCATTATTAATGCAATGAGCAATTCAACTGAAAATGGAAAATAAATGACAACGGCTAGGGGAAATTGTAGTTTATCATACACCCAGATACAGGCTAGAGGGTGCAATGCAATGTAAAAACAGTGTGAGTGAATCCTGATCAGTGACTGGTATTTTCCAGGTATTTTTAGGTGTGATGAGACAAAAGAACAAAGGATGCCGTAGAAGAGAGGCTGCTTACAAGCCGGGAATCTGCTTCAAAGCACAACAAATGGATCTATCGCCTCCCCCTGCCGCCTCTAGATAATGATACTTGGCTGAAGCTACTACATCTTTATGATCCCTCCTCCATCTATGGCGAACTATAGCCATGCAGGGGACCACAACATCTTGCAGAATGTCTCTCCTCTCGCCACGTTTCTTAAACTGACATCCCTGGGTTTTATCATTGGAGTCGGCGTCGTTGGCAACCTCCTGATCTCCATCCTACTGGTCAAAGACAAGAGCCTGCACCGCGCACCGTACTACTTCCTGCTGGACCTGTGCGCCTCGGACATTCTGCGCTCCGCCATCTGCTTCCCCTTTGTTTTCACCTCCGTCAAGAATGGTTCCACCTGGACGTACGGCACGCTTACCTGCAAAGTGATAGCCTTCCTGGGGGTGCTGTCCTGCTTTCACACAGCGTTCATGCTCTTCTGTGTGAGTGTGACACGCTACCTGGCCATAGCCCACCACCGCTTTTACACCAAGAGGCTCACCTTCTGGACGTGTCTGGCAGTCATCTGCATGGTGTGGACGTTGTCGGTGGCCATGGCCTTTCCCCCGGTGCTGGACGTGGGGACGTACTCCTTCATAAGGGAGGAGGACCAGTGTACGTTCCAGCACCGCTCGTTCAGAGCCAACGACTCCCTGGGCTTCATGCTGCTCCTCGCCCTGATTCTTCTGGCCACCCAGCTTGTCTACCTCAAGCTAATCTTCTTCGTTCATGACCGCCGGAAGATGAAACCAGTCCAGTTTGTGCCTGCCGTCAGCCAAAACTGGACCTTCCATGGCCCCGGGGCCAGCGGCCAAGCAGCGGCTAACTGGCTGGCGGGGTTCGGCAGGGGCCCCACCCCGCCCACCCTGCTGGGGATCAGGCAGAACAGCAATGCAGTGGGCCGGCGACGCCTGCTGGTGCTGGACGAGTTTAAGACTGAAAAGAGGATAAGTAGGATGTTCTTCATCATGACCTTCTTCTTTCTCACGCTCTGGGGCCCCTACCTAGTGGCCTGCTATTGGAGGGTGTTTGCCAGGGGCCCCGCGGTACCAGGGGGGTACTTGACCGCGGCGGTGTGGATGAGCTTCGCCCAGGCGGGAGTCAACCCATTTATCTGCATCTTCTCCAACAGGGAGCTCCGGCGCTGCTTCAGCACCACTCTCCTTTACTGCAGAAAATCCAGGTTACCTAGGGAACCCTACTGCGTTATATGAAGGCTTGGGTTGTTTTTTTCCTTCCACTCCTCCACTGATTGACATCAATTTGGGTTTTGTCCCATTGTACAGCTCTCTTTCTCTTCATCCTCCTGTTTCTCCTCCTCCTCCTTCCCTCTCTTCTGAGGCAGAAGTTGGACTGTCAATCACTCCCTTGGTTCTGTGATTGAACATCATACATGGAGGTTGAAGGGAATGAATAAGCAGGTAGCTGAGAACCCTTCCTATGTTTATGTTCTAGTAAACAACTGCTGTGGAAAGTAATTTAGAAGCAGAGAAGAACAAAAAAAATGGTGAAACTACAAAAACAAAGGACTGACCCCTTGCTTTGGATATTTTGAAGATAATTCAGTGAGGTAAAAGATTCCGGTGAAAATAAACAGAAAACTAAGAAACCATTTCCTCTAAGGAGTCACTGGAATTGTTTTGCATTTAAAAGTTGCACTAAAAAGAAGATGTAAAGATGCTTTTTTTGATCAACGGTTGCATTGCAAGGTGCAAGGACAACTTGTTTTTCCCTCTAACTAAACAATGAATGCTTTAATTTGCAAATGACACCCCATTCGTTGTATGTAAAGCAAAACAATGTTGGGTGACTAACTGTTGGAATACACCTTCACAAGAGGATTAAATTGGTTTTAATGTAAGTGATATCTTTTTTTAGTTTGGGGGGTGAGGGGGGCAGGGGTGGGGGGCTTAATGAAGTGAATAATGATGTGTGGTTTTGAAGTTGCAACTTAAATCTAGAAATTATTTCTTGTAGTTGTATGATCCATAAGTCCCTATTGTCTGGAGTAGTTATTTTTCTGAATCTGCTCACATTTGACAAAAAAACAAAAAACAGATTACATGGTGTTTGGATAAAAACGTTGCTTTTTGAGAACAAACAAACCTTAAAAAAGACAGTGAAGATATACTTAAATGTGTCACATCCATGTTACCTAAACACTGAAATATTGTTACAGTATTGCTGAAGCCACTCCAGGTGTTCTTGCCTTAATGGTTCTGATATTGTTCTGTTTTTCAGTTGTTGGGTTTTCTTATCCACTCCTGTCAAGTGCATGTTCATTTAAAAAAAGCTGGTCCACTCTCATAAGCATCACAGGTCGTACACTCAGCAGATCAGCCCATTTTATATTCTGCAAAGGTTTGCTATGTACACCCCACAGAGTGCTCAGAGCACAGGGAGCATGTGTGTGTGTGTGTGTGTGTGTGCGGACACATGTGTGTGAATCTTCAGACAACTGTCACTTCAAGACCAGAGCCTTAGTATGAAATCTTTGCACAATTTGTAAAAAGTGTTAAAGGAAAACAACATTTCAGGCACACCGTCATGTTTATACTTTCCCTACATTTGCTCCCTACTGATTGTTTTCAATAACTTACGTTTTCTCTTGTGGCCATTTTAATATTTATTCAGTATTATTTTTTGTATATTATAGATAGATTGTGTGTAAGTATGTGAGTCTTTCATTTTGAAGTCCCGAATGTGAGTACAGTTTAAATTTGGATTGCATTTGCTGAAAGTTAACTGTGTAATCTGTTGCTTAAATTTTTGACAATAAAATTTTACATTTTGCAAACTTGTTTTTTTCCTTTCACTGACAGAGATTTCATGTTCAATCTGGCCTTCATGTTTGACCAAATCAAGAGATTTGATCACTGTTCAAAAATCCCAAACTTTAATCTGATGTTTTGTAACACTTGTTTAGATTTTTTTGATTCCATCCGATAATCTATGTTGTATCAAAAGAAATAAACTATAAATCCTCTTCCCTAGGTACAGTTTCAGAGTACTTCCCCAATACAGTGGGTATTATAGGTATTCACCCCTCTTGGATTTCTTGTCACAAAGTGGGAATAAAATAGATTTAATTGTCATTTTTTTGTAAATGATCTACACAAAATACTGTTTAATGTCAAAATGGGGGGAAAAAAAATCTAAGATTTCTTTAGAAATTGTGAAAAAAGAAACACTAATATACCTTGATTAGATAAGTATTCACCCCCCTGAATCAATACATGTCACAAACACCTTCACCACCGATTACGGCTGTGAGGCTTCTTGGGTTCGTCTCTAAGAGCATTGCACACCTGGATTCCCATTATTATTTTCAAAATTCCTCAAGCTCTGTCAAGGTGTTAGGGGTCATGGCTAGACAGCAATTTTCAAGTTTTGCCAAAAATTTTCAAGCAGGTTTAAGTCAAAACTGTAACTTGGCCACTCAGGAACATTCATTGTCTTCTTGGTAATCAACTCCAGTGTAGATTTGGCCTTGTGTTGTAGGTTGTTGTCCCTATGAAAGGTGAATTCCTCTCCCAGTGTCTGGTGTAAAGCAGACTGAAGCAGGTTTTCCTCCAGGAGTTTGCTTGTACTTAGTTCCATGCCGTTTCTCTTTTTATCCTGAATTATTCACCAGTCTTTGCCGATGGCAAGCGCACCCATAACATGATGCAGCCACCACCATGCTTGTAAAACGGAGGCAGTTATTCAGTAATGTGTTGTGTTGGATTTGCCCTAAACATAAGGCTTTGCATTTAGGCCAAAAAGTGTATTCCTTTGCCATGTTTTCTTGCAGTATAACTTGAATGCCTTGTTGCATACATGATGCATTCTGTATATTGTATTCTTCTTTTCACTATGTCATTTATGTCATTATTGTGAAATAACTACAATGTTGCAATTGAACTCTGTAGCTGTTTTAAAATCCCCAATCAGGGGCAGACTGGGATCAGAAATCGTCCCTGGCATACCAAACACACCGATCCATTATTTTCTTCAATGACCCAACAACAGCCCATTTTAGTCCTTCAGGCCCCATTATTATCCAGATAATTATTATTTTGTACAAAAACCCAAGTTAGACAGGTCCACTGGGCTAACAATAGACAAGCCCATCTGGCATTTGCACAAAATGCCAGATTGGCTTAGCGACTAGTCTGCCCCGATCACCAATGGCCTCATGGTGACATTCCTTAGCAGTTTCCTTCCTGTGCTGCAGCTCAGTTCAGAAGGAAGACTGTATCTTTGTTGTATCTGAGTGGTTTAATACATCATCCACAGCATAATGATTAACTTGACCATGCTTAAAGAGATATTTCATGTCTGATTTGTTATTGTTACCCATCTACCAATCACTGCCTTTCTTTATGACGCTTTTGAAAAATTCCCTGGTCTTTGTAGTTTAATCTGTGCTTGGAATTCAATACTTGACTGAGGGACCTTACAGTATGTATGTTGTATGTATGGGGGACAGAGGAAGAAGTAGTCATGAACAAATTATGTCAATCCCTATTATTTATTATGTGATTTGTTATGTCAAAATGTATTCCTGAACTAATTTAGGCTTGCCTAAACAAAGAGGGTGAATGCAACAACTATATTTTAGTTCTAATTAATTTCTAATTGCTAATCTGCTTCTCTTCTGTCTAGATGTATTGGTATTGAATTGAGTTGTATGCTTTATTTGTGAGTTGTATGCTTTAATTGTGTTGAAGGCTTCCCATTCATTCACTGTTTTATCGTCTACTTTTGTGGAACGTGTATTTAAGCATCTTCGTTTCTATGCCAGTCTCAAAGAATTATTAAATAACCTTAGCCCAGTTGCTTGCGAAAAACAAAAGACGATGCTGAAATCATGGAAAGCTTGCTTGTAAACAAGACAGCCAAATTGCGAAGGTGCAGTTGACCTGAACATCTTTTTGAGGGCCTTTTTGCATAGCAAAGGTAAGCAACTAATTATGTCGGAGATGTCATTAGTGCACCCCAAAAGGTCTCTGTCAGTTACTATATGGGTCTTGCAATCTATTTGCATTTGTCAGTTTTCTCTGGATGCAATCATTACAGACCATTTTATGTTGATAATGGGAGGTTGTCAGGAATACATCGTGGCCAGAAATGACATCGGCCCTAGTTTGTATCTAACACTGTGTTTGTTTGCTTTCAGTAACAGCAGTCTTGTTTTGTTTAGTGTTTAATGAAATGTTATGACATTTTGACAGGAGTGAGAGGAGGACTAAAATGAGGAAAACCTAACCTTGTCTTGTATGGAGCTAGGATTGAAGTGGTTGCTCTGTGGCTGTGGGATTTTAACTGGGACATTTTGCATGCGTTAAATGCAGTGTATAATATACTATTAAACCATTTTGTAGCTCTGAGTCTCTAATTTTATCCAATGTAAAAAAATAAAAATATAAATAAGAAATTGCTACGTAAGACCGATTTGAGCCGGTCAGTCACATTTAGCTATGTGCCAGGGATGACTGCAATGGTTATCACCTATCACATGATGTTAATTTTAGTAACATGCCGTTTGTGGTCATGAAAGTAATGGGACTATTTCATCACATTGTCTATTGGGTCTTCTTGAATTTGTTTTCTCCTTTCTGTAAAATGACATTCATTGCCATTGACTGAACATCTACTATATGGTGGTGGTTTCACAAGAAACTGTGTAGCACAGAATACAAAGAATACTTTGGCCCAAGTATTTACCACCAGTATAAAATATTACAATCAAACCTTTCTTTTATCCATGTATCACTGCAAATTTATATTTGACATTGAATGTTACTTTGAAAAGCATTTTCCCATTGATTTTGTTGATGGTGGAAAGGAATTTATCTCAGATCTGAGTACTTCTCTTGGGTCTACCCTTAAAATGACAGTGATCTTCTTATGAAGAATCAAAGTCTTTGTATATCTCGGTGGTATTAAGTATCATTTTCATGGACTGCCAATGGATATGAAAACATAGTCTCCCCCAGATCCTCATTTGATAATCTGACTCTGACACATTTGCTTTTTGGTGGGGAATAATTAATCTGAGGCAGCCTTTTTTTGCAAATTTGAGTGTTAAAAAAATAACAATAAAATGTTAGCCAGCTCTTAATTAAAGCTTGGTTAAAGGGTCTTTGCCGACAAGCGCTCGGAAATGGAAAGCTGCCATTGGACGACTCAGCCCTTGACAAGACAAACTACTCGGCGCAGGAAAGTGAAGGGAGAATACGGCTCTGCTTTTCATGACTCCACATATCACACACACAGCCGTGTGTGGCTCTGCTAGAAGCCAGAGGTGCCATTGTGTTGTTCTTTGTGGCCTTTCTGTGTTACTGTAACCCTCCCCAATGCATCACGCAGGCCGTACAAAGCAGTAGGGAGCTAGGCCACTCCATTACCGGCCTGTTAGAACACACTATAAAGCACGACAGGGGCCTCAACGTCCCCGATTCCATCAGCCTCCTTTGTAAAATATCACATACATGTCTAAGAGTTATCGATGTTTCCAGGGATAGAGCTGCAGTAATTCTGTTTCTACCAGGGTCTAGCATCCAGAGGGTTATTATTTTCCTTTACCAGGAGGCACCCTATAGCCTACTGTCTTGTATGACTAATGTGTAAACTGCTAATCGATAGTGTAAGTGAAGGATAATGTGGGGATCATTGCATCCTACTTTGTGTAATGTGTGTGTTATAAGCACTGTGTGAAGGGGAAATAATGCATCGGTTTCACACCAGAGGCTTTGCCTGCCTTTCTAAAGATTAATGTAGGTTTAAAGTGTAAGGTCCCTTCTGCTCTTTATGTCCATTCATAATTCATTTTCATTTTTTTTTAAGCTACTATGGTATTAAACCAGCCGAGTTCAGCTGTTGTGATCTGATAACAAAACAGCTGGACTGACGCTGTTCAAATCCGTTTAGAGACATGCTGGCCCTAACAAATATGTGTGGTCGAATATAAATGTAGCATATTGTCCAATATGATGTATAATATGTATAGCGGGGTGGTTGATGGAAAGGGAAATATGGTAGATGGAGATGCTGGAATGAAAGTGAGCTATAAAATACAAGATGATGATTATCATTCCCTAGGGGCCGGCCTTGAAAATGTGTTGCTGTATTTATCGCCTAACACGCTGATATCTATTATGGGGGACTCAGGCCTTTGAATACAAATGATCAAGCAGATGTTTTTTTCCAATAGATTTGCATGTGGGCGTGATGGATAGAGAGGATATCTGTCTATAATGACCAACTAAACACTCTTTATTTTCCCCAGGCCACCATGCCACCATGCTTCTGGCTTAAAGAAAGAATATCTCCGCTTTAAATGTCAACTGATTCAATTGTGGATGATGCTTCAAAGGTTTCGCCTTGCATATTCAAACAGCATTTTTCTCTCTCTTTCCAATGTAGGATTTTGAGGAGCACAAGGATCATTTTTTCAGGAGATACATTACACAAACTTGCAGGGGATTTAGGCTGGGCAGAATCACTCACTTCTCACCTGGTAAAGGCAGAGGATATTTCTGCGGTTGCTGTATTGTCTTGACAACACTTTGACAGGCAGGAGGGCGACTTTATTTATTTATTCACCCACAGTATTTGTGTATCTGTCTATTTTACTTGGCTTGTTATTTATTTTACTTGCTGTGGTGGTGTGCAGACATGGACTTCAATGGCACCATGGGGAGGGATGCCACTTTTTGTGATTGATGGGTGTTCTCTGTCCTCCTCACCTGCAAGCTGGATTAGGGTGCCATGTATTAGTTTGGGGGGTGAGCTATGGGGCTATGGTGCTATGGGTCTGTGGGGCTATGGAGACTGTGTATCAGTCTTGTCTTGTCCCAGCGGTCAAAACAGGTTGAAATGACATCATTACAACCATTTTTTATCATGCCACCATTTCAACCAGTTTTGCCCCATTTTGTGGTGTTTTACCTTACTCCATGATCCCACTGGCCACAGGGGATGGTCGGTGCAAACGTACTGTGTATACTCAGGCACAGTCAAGGGGAGGCTAGCTTGGTAGATCAACTCGTGGTTCAGCCAATGTTGTGTTCCTTGTCGTAAGTTATGACATGTCAGCAAATGGTAGAGGAGTTGACTAAAATACGAACAGATTTGGGATTAGGCTAGGGGTATGCAGAATATCATAGACCCTGAAGACTGAGGTTGTGGGTGGATATTGGTCAGAGAATGGTGGACAAGCCTATGCTGTTTTACCATGTTGTAAAGTTACATGCTGACTACACCGGCCATACGCATGCGTCCGTGTGCATGTTGATTTTGTCTATCCGTAGCAGACACGATCAGCTTAAAATATCAAAACCAATTATTAATCTATATTCATTTAGGGGCTGGTCGAAACACACGAGACATTCATGGACATTTAGCTAGCTAGCTGTTCCTAGCTAGTTTGTCCTGGGAGATGAACATTGGGTTGTTGTTTTTATCTGACACGCATGTGGTCCTCTTTTTAGCTGGTTCTTTGTAGAACTTTGACCCGGAGTCATGCAAAATCTTGTGTTTCTCTACTCTGACGATTAAGCCACAGATAAAAAGGGAAACCTAGTCCGTTTTTTGTTGCTTATCTTTAATTCATCTCTCCTCAGTTTGTCATTCAAGCATCTACGTGGGCTTGTATCTTCCTTGATATCCAGTAAGGCCTGCAGAGCGTGGCACGTCTCAAATAGAACCCAAGTTCTTCTACTTTAGCGCCTGGCTACGCAGACGGTCGTTCACACGTGCGAGCGGTGTGTGTGAAATGATTGAATAACATGTATGTGTAAAAAAAAAAATACTAAAGCCTGCGCAGGCAATGTGTCCGGTGAGGTTTGCATGTTAGAATGAGTGGAGAATGCTGGCTTAGCTTGGTTTGGGTATAATCCGCACAAGGATTACTTACATCTTTCATGCTAGATTAAAGTCTCCCATGATACACATCGTGCTGTCCAAATCTTGATGGGGAAATCAATGGGTCTGATACAAAATGTCACCATCGTCATGCTCATTGTCATCGTAGTCATCCGTCATCATCGTCATCATCTTCACTGAATGTGTTTCTGACTCAGATCCTAATGATAGCCTTGTCTTTTTTCCCCAATAGATTAAACATCCAGAGACCAGTGAGTCGTCTTTCTGTCTGTGTAGATTATCATCTTAACCGTAACTTGGGTTACGGAGATGAATTTAGCCTAGCACACAGTAGATGTGCTGGTGTGAAATGTGGAGAAATGTGGAAAATATCTACTCAGCAGATGAAAAGGAATATTTAGGTCACATGAAAATTGAATGGGTATCCCTGATTGTGGGTTATATAGTGAAAGAAAACCTCCCTGCAAGCAACAAGTGTACTTGCTGTACGTGCTGTACGTGCTCCCTATTTCACTGTCGCTAACGTACTGAAAACATATCAAATCTGGAAGGAGATACATTACTACAGTTCAAGAACTACTGCAAACATTTTATCTAACTGTTTTGAAATATTTAGAGGTTTTCCCTGCCCATGGAGTATTATTGACTTTGGGGAAGGAGAAACATCATACTCCATAAAAATCAGCTTTGCGGAGGGCAAGTGACATGCTAAAAGCCAAAATATATGCATTACCGCGTCTATTTACAACATGTAAACCATTCATATTGCATAACAGGAGTTTATCTGTTGGAAGGACAAATGTAATGTATTATAATATTAAAGAGATAGTCCTGCATTTCTGTATGTATTCACATGTAAACCTCAGTGAACGCAAATAATCGTTTTCTTTGCTTTGTGCAGGCGTATCTTTTGCATATTTTCCACAAAACACAGGCCTATAGGCCTCTATAGGGTGGGAGCCTTATATGAGAAAGCAATTCTATCCAGTTTGCTTCACTGTCTTGATTTTGATTTGGATCTATTGCTAATGTAATATGATCTTTTTTAGAAGCTAGTACATTGTGGTGAGAATACGCATCCGTGTTTATACATGCTTTTTGATCCTGTTAATTCTGCATGTGTTGTCGTGAATCACTGGGATTTGCAGGGTTTTTAATCTAGTTTCTTCTTGTTCAGCACATTCTGTTTCTCTCTCTCTGTCTCCTTTTGTTTTTGGGAAATATCTCATTTTCGCGAGTCAGGCCTGTCACGCTCGGCTCGGGTCTAGGGCCCGGATCTATAGCTGCCAGCTGAGCTTGTCTCCCCATCCTCATCTACTTGTGAAATTAGCAAAGACCAGAACTGAGACCTTTCCTGCTTCCTCCTCAACTGACACTAACATTAAACAATTACCACCATGTGACTTCATCATAATTCGCCATAATTATAGCACACAACCTTTGTCATGCTAAAGGTGATTAGTGAATGGAAACTTGCTAGCTTGCATTGAGAGGTGAATGGGAGAATGTAGCTGTAAATAGCTATGCTGATTAGTTGAGTTTCTTGGCAGGCCTGCCTGTGCTAAAGCAAGCGCTACTGTTTCTGTGTCTTCCAGCACATCCTCATTAGAATGTTTGAGTGTGCATGGAAATTAAACCAATCTCCCTGGATACGGATGAGCTGTCAGGATCAAACATCATGTGACTCGAACGACTGTGCTGATCATGTTGGATGATGTTTGGTGTGGAAGACAGCATTTGCAGGGCTTTCTTTCTTTGTCTTTCTGCCCAAACATATGCTGTGCATGTGTGTTGACAAGTGAACACAATCAATGGTGAACATTGTCATGAAATTGAGTTGAAATGACTCAAGTGAGCTAATATATACAGATGCCAACGTACTGTATATTTGTCATCTATCTATTAGAAAAAAAGAGCTTTCGCAACTTGCCTTGTTGTCGTTGATGTTGACATTGAAGGATGACACCTACATTGATTCATTGTCATGCCACTCACGTTTCTATCACGTTTTGTTTTGTACCAGAATATGTGAAACCCTTTTGCCTCTGTGCATGTTTTGTTCAGTCGTAGCAATTACATTATTTGAAAGTATCGTAGCCTCTGTTATTAAAGTGTGTGGTTACTGAATGATTCATCTTTTTGGCTAATGAAAAAGATAACCTGCTGTAACGAATCAAATATTTTCTGCACTCTACTAAAAACCTTAATGAGGATTTGTGTAATATTTGATGAGGAATAATCATGCCTAAGGCTAATGAATGGAGTTTTGTTCAAGCAGTGTGTTCGTTGTTATGCAATATTCTGCAATTGTATTTTGAAGTGCTATTGTCCTTTTTTGGAGCTACTGTTTCTGAATAGGGAGCTATGGCACAGCTGAGCATTGGTTCTCTTTTCAAAGCTGTTGAAATGATATATGGGGTTTTGTGCAGTTCTGTGCATCCTAGCTCTTTTTATCATTAGAAGCACTTCAGCAAATTGTGCACATCAATCTTTGGCATTGGATTACGTGAGGGCAAAACATTCATTAGCCCTATGACTTTTCCGTTGGAGTTTGTACATTAGCCAAAATACCAGCTTGCAAATGCTCTTCACTTTATTTAGGAAACGTTTGATTTTACGGGCTATTCTGTGGTTGTAGGAAGTCAAGACTTGCTTTACATTATGGACCCGATGCTGGATACTTATAGACATTTCTTGAAAAATATGTGTTTTGGCTTTGGATACAATGGATACATACCATGCTATCATCACTGATGCACCACTGAACGTTTGATAAGTACTGCATATCCTAAACTAATTCTGCCTATGCATTGGAAAACATAAACACTGGTGAAAACATGTTTGTTTATGAGTATGTTGGAGAGGAGGAGAGGAGAGTGATACAGTCAGTCCTGCTGTCTGTAACATAATGTCCCCGGAGCTAAGCAGTAAGCACCAGGGCCATGATGAGTCATCCTGCCCATGGCTCCTCTATGCATGCAGTACAAACCACACAGTTGAGTTCTGAATCAACTGCATCGCAAATGCCACCCTATTCCATTCATAGTGCAATACTTTTGACCAGGGCCCATAGTGAATATACAGTATATAGGGAATAGTGTGTCATATGGGACACAGTCTATTACTGTAGGTTTCTGGCAAATGTGTTCAAACAATACAGATTATGTAACGACCTCATAGGCCAAATACATTTTAGCCTATTGAAATGCAGTGCGGTGAGGGGGGGAGTCGTGTGAGACATGATATACGATTAATATTGATTCCAGAACATGATCCCTTTAAGACCTATTGCTCTCTTATGGGATTGTGTTTCATGTATAGTTTTTCAGAGAAGAATCCATCGGAAGATTATGCGCATTTACGCCACATGGTCTGCGAAGGTCAAAGCCATCAGAATGTATCTCAGAGTGTATTTTTGCTTCTCAAATGTGCGTGTGCAACCTCTGGACTTTTTTTGGCTTGGCGTATCGCTTGAGTCAGTAGCTTTGTTCCAGGGCGTCAGTGTGCTACGTACATACCAAACGGCGCACTAGCTCTGGCCCAGGGCGTTATGTCAACCACTGTTGTTTTGTGCAGCTGGTACACACTACACTAGCTAGCACACACCAGCTACCTAGATAGTGCACACTAGTACACACTAGTTAGCAAGTACAACACTTGCTAGTTAGTACAACACTTGCTAGCTTAGTACACACTAGCTAGTACACACCTAGCTTCTAATTCTAAATGTAAGTTGAACCCCCTTGCTGTTGGTGGCGATAATGGACCATCCTCTCTGGCACTATTCCTCATCCTGTCTCATCTGGTACGTCTCACAGTGTCTGTAGCATGAGAAAGTATCTGCAGGAGCCGGGCCCTATTTGTTTTTTTCCTGCAGTTCTTACCACTGTAGGCTATGAATTCACAAAGCTACGTGCACAGTGCTGCATGGTGGCGCTGCAATATAGCTTGTAGTTTTTTTTAAATGAACATGAATAACATCAATGTTACGTCCATAGAATTCAAGCTTCGTAAACTTATTTTTCCCCCATTGTTTTTGGACTGAGTGTTTAAATTATTCCTATTGAATTTATCACAAGACATTTATTATCATTATCGCAGACTCATTCATGATTCAGTATGTACTGTATATACATAGCAATGTAATGTTACACAATGTAAATGTTTGTGTGAGTCTTCCGCTTCCTCCTTGGCAGCTCAGTGTCAGCCCATGGTGTTCAAGCCTCCAACTATTGTTTTATAACAGTGGATGTTTGTATCATGGCCATACCGAGCAGACAAGAGAGGGCCCAGTCCACAGGATATCCACTGTTCCATGAACATATGGATGTCTGCACTGAATTAAGGAAAATAAAAGCCTTGGAAATTACATAACAGCAATTCTGAAGGTAGGTACTTGAGATACTGACAGTGTATTCAAAGTGCTGTGTTGAAATATCAAGTAGCAAAAAGAGTGAAGGTCAGGTTCATTATCAGGAGCAATAAAGTAAAGAAAACTATAAAGAAGGAGGACAGGGTTTGGGGAATTTGGAGAAAGCATTTCCTCCTTCCCTCTAAACCGATTTCAGTCCTTAGGCCGCAACCCTAGAAGAAGAAGCAAAATGGAAAAAAACAGATATGTTGTTGTGTTATTGTGGAAAGAAGCGGTGTTCATTGGCCTCCAGCCTCTGAGATTAGTTGTGCAGAACAGTAAGAGGAGTCAGCCATACCTGGGCCAGTAAGACCTCGGGATCCAGTGTTGTTCAAAACACACAGGCAGAGTCTTAAATGGCGCCCTATTCCCCACATAGTGCATTACTTTTGACCAGGACCCTTAGGGCTTTTGTCAAAAGTAGTACCCTATATATACACTCTTATAAGTAAAGGTGCCTGGAAGAACCTCTTGGGTTGCCACACTGGTAGAACCTTGCAAGTTGAAAAAGGTTCCTTGAGGAACCCCTCTGAAAAAGGTCTTCGAAGAACCCCTGTGTAAAGGTTTGAACCCGAACCTTTTTTGTGATGGGAGCAATTCAATTTTGAACCTTTTTAATAATATATTGTAGAGGTGGCAGCCTATCAGATTGGATGCATGGCTTATTGGAGGCGTGGCTTTCCAATAGTTGTTTTTGGTCACCCGTTAACATAAATGTCATTGCTGTTCGTCGTGTTAAGTTTGTACACTGCAAATTGAAAATATTTCTTGAACATTTATGCATATTACATATTCTAATATAGTATTAATAATATCAATATCGCTAATTACATACAGTAATAAAGTCATAACTACTGATGATGAAATTATGCTTCCTGCGTTGAGCATTTCCAACCAATTGTGTCTAGAATAGGTTCATTACGTTAGGCATTGATCAACACTCAGTGTACACTAGCTTCTGGTCAAACAATTTAGAACAGACAAATTATATATGACGTCGCAGACGCCATAGCGCGTGCGCAGTATCTCCTTTTTGTCTTCTACCAAACCAATCAGGTAGTTGTTTGACGTAACGAAGCTTTGGACATCATTGATCATGTGCTTCTAATAAAATGATACAAGCATCAGCATACTGTCCGAAATAAACTGCTTAGCTATTTTGACACAGAGCTCCGGTATCAAACGTAATATCACTTGTGGTCCTGTGTGGTTCAGTTGGCAGAGCATGGCACTTGCAACACTAGAGTTGTGGGTTTGATTCCCACAGGGGACCAGTACTCACAAATATGAAAATATGAAATGTAGATACAGTGCCTTGCGAAAGTATTCAGCCCCCTTGAACTTTGCGACCTTTTGCCACATTTCAGGCTTCAAACATAAAGATATAAAACTGAACAAGGAACACACCAGGCAGGTCCGAGATACTGTTGTGAAGAAGTTTAAAGCCGGATTTGGATACAAAAAGATTTCCCAAGCTTTAAACATCCCAAGGAGTACTGTGCAAGCGATAATATTGAAATGGAAGGAGTATCAGACCACTGCAAATCTACCAAAACCTGGCCGTCCCTCTAAACTTTCAGCTCATACAAGGAGAAGACTGATCAGAGATGCAGCCAAGAGGCCCATGATCACTCTGGATGAACTGCAGAGATCTACAGCTGAGGTGGGAGACTCTGTCCATAGGACAACAATCAGTCGTATATTGCACAAATCTGGCCTTTATGGAAGAGTGGCAAGAAGAAAGCCATTTCTTAAAGATATCCATAAAAAGTGTTGTTTAAAGTTTGCCACAAGCCACCTGGGAGACACACCAAACATGTGGAAGAAGGTGCTCTGGTCAGATGAAACCAAAATTGAACTTTTTGGCAACAATGCAAAACGTTATGTTTGGCGTAAAAGCAACACAGCTCATCACCCTGAACACACCATCTCCACTGTCAAACATGGTGGTGGCAGCATCATTGTTTGGGCCTGCTTTTCTTCAGCAGGGACAGGGAAGATGATTAAAATTGATGGGAAGATGGATGGAGCCAAATACAGGACCATTCTGGAAGAAAACCTGATGGAGTCTGCAAAAGACCTGAGACTGGGACGGAGATTTGTCTTCCAACAAGACAATGATCCAAAACATAAAGCAAAATCTACAATGGAATGGTTCAAAAATAAACATATCCAGGTGTTAGAATGGCCAAGTCAAAGTCCAGACCTGAATCCAATCGAGAATCTGTGGAAAGAACTGAAAACTGCTTTTCACAAATGCTCTCCATCCAACCTCACTGAGCTCGAGCTGTTTTGCAAGGAGGAATGGGAAAAAAATGTCAGTCTCTCGATGTGCAAAACTGATAGAGACATACCCCAAGTGACTTACAGCTGTAATCGCAGCAAAAGGTGGCGCTACAAAGTATTAACTTAAGGGGGCTGAATCATTTTGCACACCCAATTTTTCAGTTTTGGATTTGTTAAAAAAGTTTGAAATATCCAATAAATGTCGTTCCACTTCATGATTGTGTCCCACTTGTTGTTGATTCTTCACAAAAAAATACAGTTTTATATCTTTATGTTTGAAGCCTGAAATGTGGCAAAAGGTCGCAAAGTTCAAGGGGGCCGAATACTTTCGCAAGGCACTGCATAGTGGTAACAATTCCAATTTAGGGATTTAGTTGGGCTCTACAGAAATTCATACCCTACTGTTGATGTCATTAAAGCTATAAAACTGTCAGTGTTCAACCTTATAATGTGATGACAGAACACATGAATAAGAATGACATTTACTCTAGCGGTTGGCCGAAAAAAGATGAAACTTAAATCCACACCACTACTAAGCCACGCCTCCACTACAGGCTTTCTACAGGAACCTGTTGCTACATTGAACCATTTGATTTTATTAGGATCTCTTTTAGTCCTCATTTGGACTAATCTTCCAAGAGTCCATCTTCCAAGAACCATTAAAGGTTCCTCCAAGAATCCCTGAACTAACCGAAGGTGCAAATATGAACCATTGACTAGCAATGGTTCCCTGATAAACATAAGGTTTGTAAAACAAAGTAAATTTAAACATACACTATAATGCCTTAAAACATGGTTAAAACGATCATGTTAATATCATGGATGACCAGTCCTAGCATCCATAGCAGTGTAAATTAATTTGAGAGTAAGAGTGGTGGGTTCGTTTTTACAGCCCCGTCCCTCAGCTTTTTACCGAAACAGGGTTGGGGAGTTCGCTTTTTTATTGTTTAAACTGCTGATGCCACTTTCAGTTTCACAGAAGTAGAAGTAATTCGAGTGAATCAGAATCAGTGATCTAATTTTGCCATGGATTGCTCTTGACCCAAGAGATGCTGCATGCATGCAGAGCCAGGGCCACAGCCGCCCTCCTTTGTTTTCAGCCATGGATGGCTCAGTTAGTGAGGGGAGGACTGACAGCAGTGAGGACGGCCTCAGAGCAAGTGTGTGTGCATCCCAAATGGCACCCAATTCCCTACACTCTTAGAACTAGTGGTGACTCGAGGAACTGTGAAGATCCTTAAGGAAACCCTGGTGTTTATAAAAACGTATGTTTTGTGTTCTGATGGGGGTAGGACAGTTGAACTAAATTCACGAGGCATTTATAAGTTATATTCTTCAAGAATCAATGGGTACATAGCATTAATTTATAAGTTCAATGGGCAACTGCAGATTTCCCCTTTAAAGGCCCAGTACAATAGAGTTTGGGATGTGTGTGCAGCCTTTAAGATCATAGAGCCAGGAGTTTTTCCTGGCCATGTGACCTGATTGAGATAGATACCCTATAATTTGGGCCTGGATTTTTTCCTGGTCAGGTTATAGTACATGGTGAGGAAAAACTCCTGGTCCCTGCTTATCTCAGTCATTTTAATGTTAAGCCATGGAGTGACAGCTGTCCTCGGCCTCCTGAGGTGACATAGTGCTGTGCAACACATGTTAAAGGTCACGAACAGTCAAAACAATGTTTTTCATGAAATTGGAAGATATCTGGATGAAATCAGAACAAAGTTTGATCATAAAGTTACCAGCCTCCTCACCCATGTCAAACACTTGGATTCATTATTAAGGAAATAGAGTGACATCATCCTAACTCTCACTTTAATACACTAATGAAAACATGATACTATCTTACCTAATTTATATAAGTACCTGGTCACTGAAAGTAATTGCCTAACTCATTAAAGCAATTGAGTAGTGGTTACTCAAACATCTCCAACTGCCTGTAGAACTCAAATCATTGAAGTGGTACTCACTCAGATTTCAATCAGATTGTCACGCCTTGGTCTTAGTATTTTGTGTTTTAGTTAATTAGTTGGTCAGGCCAGGGTGTGACATGGGTTTATGTTATTGTGTTGTCGTATTGGGGTTTTTGTAGGCATTGGGATTGTGGTTGATTAGGGGTGTGTTTAGTTTAGGTTTGGCTGCCTAAGGCGGTTCTCAATCAGAGTCAGGTGATTCTTGTCTCTGATGGGGAACCGTATTTAGGTAGCCTGGGTTTCACTGTGTATTTTGTGGGTGATTGTTCCTGTCTCTGTGTAGTGTTCACCAGGCAGACTCGGTCACTTTTGGATTTTCTTTTTTTCTTGTATTGGAAGAAGAAGAGTACGAGCGCCATTCTCCTTGCGGAGATGGTGCTAAATACATCATCATGGTCGGTCCCTGGGATTGGGCTGGCTAACACGATTCGTTTTGCTTGGAAGGAAAAGGAGTTGGAGCCTTTAGGACGAGAATCTTTTGGAAGGATTATGTTGATGGGGATTCTAAAGCTGACGGTGAAGGACGTGTTTTGTTTCCAAGGCAACTCGTTGGAGGGAGCATACGACATCGCGCTATATACGGAAGAAAAACATGATGATATCCTGAGAAGGGCAAGAGCAGTGGGAGGTGAGAGGCCGATGTGCCACTACAAAATATCAAGTCTGGCGAAGAATAACTTTAGGGTTGTAACTGTTAACATTTACAACCCTTACGTTAAGGATGAAGAGGTGAGGGCTTTTCTGGGGAGATACATGGATAACGTTTCCTCAGCTAGGCACCTCAAAGACTCCCTTGGGTTTTGGAATGGGAGGAGAGGTTTCCAGGCCCTCCTCAGGGAGGACCCAAAGGGACATGGTGGCTACCTTCATCCTCCTGCTATGTTCTCCCTTGGGGATGACAGGGGAACATTGTTTTATGCACGTCAGCCCCCATTTTGCAGGTGCTGTATGGCCTATGGACACATTTTTGCCTCGTGCAGCATGAGAAAATGCAGATTTTGTGGATCTGAGGATCACGAGGCGAGGGATTGTGACAAGCCTAAGACATGTCATGGGTGTGGCTCGTCAGCACACCTGTGGCGGGGGTGCCCGGCCCGTCAGAGGTCATATGCGTCTGTGGCTGGGGGGGGGGAGCAGGAGCGTGGGATGGGGGAAGAAGAGGAGGGGAAGGAAACACGCCTCATGACAACAATACAAGTCCAGAGGGGAACGCCACAAGGAAGGAAGAGGAGCAAGAAGCGGCGGATGGAAGAGGGAAGGAAACGGAAGGCACGGGAGTAGGAGAACCAGGAAAAGCGGTGGAAGAAGGCAACCGAGTGGAGGAGCATGAGAGAGAAGAAAGCGAGGGAGGAGTGGTGGAGAAGAAGACGGTGGAAGAGCAAGTGGACTGGGGGGAAAGTGACATGGTGGAAGAGATGAGGGGTATGGTGGAGGAGCTGGCGGGGGGGGGTGGTATCTCTCCACTGCCGCCATCACCAAAGAAGAGAATGAAGAGGAGGGTGCGATTGGCCGACAGTGAGGGGGGGATGTCCAAGAGAGTGATGGGGGTGGGAGAAACCTCTGGGTTGCTGCTGGTTTCCCAAGACTCTCAACTTCATTTGGGTGGGGACACACCTAACAAGACTCAGGACTGGGTACAGGAGGAGGTGGGGAGTTTTTTGTTTGGGGACTCAGCCTCCCCAATTTTTTTCCAAACCAGCTGCAACACTGGGGAGGGGGAGGATTGTGGGAGTAGACCCAGGGTAGACCCGAAGCCAAACACTATTCCTGCATCCTGGGATGGTGTGATGGAGGAAGAGGGGGGGATGTCGGGATTACGGATGGTGTTCTCACCGGTAGATATGGAGCAGGGGAGCATCGGGTGAGTCTCCTGTTTTTTTTTTCTGTCTGAGTTTAGAATTTGTGTGTATTACATGTTTTTTTTGTTTTTTTTCATGGAGTCTAATTTTACTTTTGTTAGTTTAAATGTAAGGGGTTTAAGAGATATTGTTAAGAGGAGGGTGGTTTTTAGTTATTTGGAGGGTGTGGGTTTTGATTTTTGTTTTTTACAGGAGGTTCACCTGAGGGATGGAGGGGATGTTAGTAGATTTAAGAGGGAGTGGGACAAGGGGGAGTCGGTTTGGGGTGTAGGGGGTGCACTCATCGGGGTAGGGATTTTGTGTGGGCACAGGGAGGTAAAAGTGGAGGATTCATTTGTGGTAATGCAGGGGAGGGTTATAGGGGTGGATGTCACGATAAGGGATTGTAAATTTAGATTAGTGGTGGTGTATGGGCCACAGGTGGTGGCAGACAGGAAGGAGATGGTGGACTGTCTGACACCCCTGTGTGTCACAAATAGGAAATTAGTGATAGGGGGGATTTTAATACAGATTTAGGAAGAGGGGGATAACAGTGCAGGCGCCATTGCTAGGCTAATGGCTTGCCATGGTCTGGTAGATGGTGGTATGCACACTACTCCGAAAATGGACGGTCCTACATGGCGTAACTCCAGGGGGGTTGAACGGAGGCCCGATTATATTTTTGTACCCAGGTCTTTGGGAAAGTTGTCTGGGCGGCTGTTGCCTGTTTTCTTTTCAGATCACGACAGGGTGCTCCTGCAGGTGGGGTCGCCAGTCTGCCTCTTTGGTAAGGGGTACTGGAAGCTAGATCGGGATGTGCTGGAGGAGCAGGCTTTTGTTAACGGGTTTTATGTTTTCTTTAGGAGGCTTGAGGGTCTCCGGTCCATGTGCGAGGGGGTGTTAGAGTGGTGGGAATTAGTTAAGGTGAGGATTAGGGCTTTTATAATAGGGTATTGCAAGAGGAAAAAGGGAGGAGAGGAGGGTGGTGGATCGTATCCAAAGGTTAATTGAACTCGAATACGAGGCAGGCAACCTCGGCGGGTCGTTTGACTGGGAGAGATCCTCAACCCTAAAGGCGCAGCTCAGGGAGTTGCAGGAGCGGAAGGCTCGAGCTTTCCTGGAGCGTGCGCATAGCGGCTTTCTAGAACATAATGAGACTTGTTCTGCTATGTTCTTTAAGTTGGTTAGGGCAAGACAGAGTAGGAAGGTAATGCATGGTGTTAGGGAAGAAAATGGTAGTATAGTTAGAGAACCAGAGGATATGGTCAGGGTGACAACTGATCATTTCCAAGGTTTATTTAAGGAAAGGGAAATAGATGTAGAGCAGGGAAATGTGTTTTTAGAACACTTGTCCAGGCGGTTGCCGGAGGACATTAGAGAAGTGATGGAGGCCCAGATTTCACTAGAAGAGGTTGAGAGCGCTCTTAGAAGGATGGGAAAAGGGAAGGTGCCTGGGATGGATGGGCTGCCGGCTGAGTTTTATCTCAAATTTTGGGGTATACTTGGACCAGTGGTCCTCGAAGTCTTGAAGGTCATCCTTGAGACAGGGGTCCCGGGGGATCAATGGCTGTTGGTGTGCTGTCACTTTTATATAAGAAGGGGAAGTAACTGACCTTGGCAACTGGCGGCCGTTGACCATGCTGTGTGTAGATTACAAGCTACTTGCAAAGGTTTTAGCAGACCGGTTGCGCACAGCCCTTCCCTACGTCGTTCATGAGGATCAGACCTGCGGGGTAGAGGGCCGCTCTATTAGATGGAACCTACAGTTAATCAGGGACTCCATCGCTTGGGTTGAAGATAGAGGACTGCCTTTTATGGTAGCAGCGCTAGATCAGGCAAAAGCCTTTGATCGCGTGAATAGATCCTTTTTATTCAGAGTGTTAGGTCGATTAGGATTTGGGGAGAAGTTTATAGGATGGATTCGTACATTATATGTCGGAGCGGGGTGCCGAGTTAGTGTAAATAGTCACTTGGGTGACGTTTTTGACCTCTCGTCTGGGGTCAGGCAGGGGTGCCCACTCTCGGCTCTGCTCTTTGTTCTGTACATGGAGCCTCTGGGGGCTGCCATTAGGGCAAACACAGGGGTGGAAGGTCTGCTGATCCCTGGAAGTGGTGGACTGCGTGTTAAGATGACGCAGTACGCCGACGACACTTCCTTGTTGTTGTGCAAGGACTCGTGCCTGACAAGGTCCTTTGCCATCTTTGGGGATTTCACTCGAGCGTCGGGAGCAGTTCTGAACCATGCAAAGTCTTCCGTCAAGTTTTTCGGAAGATGGCGCGGTAGAACGGATGTGCCTGGGGGTTATCTCTCTGTGAGGGGGCCCTGAGGATTCTCGGGGTCCATTTTGAGACCTCCGGCTCAGCGACGCTAAACTGGAACATGCGTATCGTGGTGGTACAGAGGAAGCTAGCAATGTGGAAAGCTAGGTATTTGTCTTTTATGGGCAAAGTCCTGGTCCTAAAGGTGGATGTGTTGCCGTCGCTTTTGTATTTGGCATACATCTACCCATTGCCGGCTTGTCTGAGAAGGCCTCTAGTGAAGCTTGTGTTTCAGTTTATGTGGAGTGGCAGGTATGAGTGGGTCGCCAGGGCACGCATGATCTGTCCCATCGGGGAGGGAGGTAGGGGGGTACCACATTTCCCCCTCAAGATGGACACAATTTTTGTTTCTTTCTTGTTAACGGAGCTTGCTCAGCCAGTGATACACCCGTCCGGTTACCTCCTGCGGGTATTTTTCTCGTATCAGGCGAGAAGCATAATGGTGTGGTCTAACACGGGTCCTCGGGTGGAACAGCTGCCGTGGCACTTTGGTCATGCGGCCAAGTGGCTGCGTGCGCACCCAGAGGTTGAAGTTGCCCGAGTAGGTTTAGATCATAGGCACCTGTACGAGGAGGTCAGAAAGGCAGAGAGTCCGGTGCCTGTAGTAGGCATCTCGGAAGTGGTCTGGGAGGGAGTGCAGGTGAGGGGTCTGGACAACAGGCTCAAGGACCTGAATTGGTTGAGCCTTCATAAGTGTTTGCCGGTACGTTCCATCTTGTACCGGTATAGTTTAGTGCAATCCCCCACCTGTCCAAGATCCTCTTGTGGCAGGGAGGAGACTGTGCGCCATGTCTTTTGGGACTGTGCCTTTGCTGGAGTAGTATGGGCTAGGGCACGGGTGTTGTTAGGTTTGGTAAAGGGGGATTTTGTATTGACGTGGGCCAGGTTAGAGAGGGGTGTAGGGAGAGCGAGAGGGACGGATAGGGACAGGTTTCTGCTCTGGCTTCTCATTAGTCTCTTTAAACGGGGGCTGTGGGAAGCAAGGCTGAACATGGAAGAAGACAGGGAGAGATTGGGGGGTGGAAGGGATAGTGAGGAGAGTGGAAGGAGATTTGAGGGGGAGGATGAAGAGGGAGGAGAGGAAGTGGGGGCAGCATGCTGCTCGGGAGAGGTGGAAGGGGGGTTTAGGGCTGGGTGTCATTTAGATTTGTAATAGGATAGATTAGGGACAGGGAGATAGGGGAAGGTATTTTGTTGGGTGACGGGGAGGGAAGATGCTCCCCTGAGGTTTTGTTTGGGGTTTATGTTTAGTTTAATTTAATTAGTTTAATTAAAAATACCATTATTTTAGTATGTATGTAAATTATGAGTTGTAAAGAATGAATGGTATTGATGATAATAAATTAATTTTTATAAAAAATAAAAAAAGATAGGCTGTAATTAGGTTTCACGTTCCGTTTTGATGTTTTTGTATTTTGTATCAGTTATTTCATGTACCGCGATTCATTCATTAAAGACATGAGTAACCACCACGCTGCATTTCGGTCCGATTTTCTTTCGACAAACGAAGAACGCCGTTACAGAATCACCCACCACACACGGACCGAGCAGCGTGTTAAGAGGCAGGAGCCACAGAAGAGGCAACAGAAGCAGCTTCAGCTTCAAACTCCCTGTGCTTACCGGGGCAGCTAGAGAGACCGGGCAGGCACCGTGTTATGCAGTGGTGCGCACGGTGTCCCCAGTGCGGGTGCATAGCCCGGTGCGGTATATTTCAGCTCCGCGTATCGGCCGGGCTGGATTGAGCGTCGAGCCAAATGCCATGAAGCCGGCTCTACGCATCTGGTCCCAAGTGCGTCTCCTTGGGCCGGCTTACATGGCACCAGCCTTGCGCTCGGTGTCTCCGGTGCTCACCTCATGCGCCCAGTGCGGGCTATTCCACCACTCGCCGCACTGGCAGGGCGCCGGACCTCCTGAGCCTGAGCTATTCAACCGGCTGCCAGTCTGCATGGAGGTTGGGCTGCCAGGCTCGGTGCTCAAGAGCTCCAGTGCGCCTGCATGGTCCCAGAGCTGTCAATCTGCATCCCTGAATACATGGAGCACCTCCACACCCCAGCACTGTCGGAGTCTCCCGCCTGTTCAGCGCTTTCTAGAGCCTTCGTCCTCTACAGCGCTGCCGGAGCCTCCCAGCCTGTTCGGAGAGCAGCCTGAGCTGCCAGTCTGCATGGAGCAGCCAGAGCTGCCAGTCTGCATGGAGCAGCCAGAGCTGCCAGTCTGCATGGAGCTGCCAGTCTGCATGGAGCTGCCAGTCTGTCAAGGAGCTGCCAGTCTGCAAGGAGCTGCCAGTCTGGGGTTCAAGGAGCTGCCAGTCTGCAAGGAGCTGCCAGTCTGCAAGATCTGAGTTCTGCTAATCAGAGCTGTCAATCTGCATGGAGCAGCCTGAGCCGCCAGTCAGCATGGAGCAGCCAGAGCCGTCAGTCAGCATGAAGCAGCCAAAGAGCCGTCAGTCTGCCAGGTTACTTTATTATAGTTTGTCGCCAGTCAGCCAGACTCTTCCAGATCTGCCAGTCAGCCAGACTCTTCCAGATCTGCCAGTCAGCCAGACTCTTCCAGATCTGACAGTCAGCCAGACTCTTCCAGATCTGCCAGTCAGCCAGACTCTTCCAGATCTGACAGTCAGCCAGACTCTTCCAGATCTGCCAGTCAGCCAGACTCTTCCAGATCTGCCAGTCAGCCAGACTCTTCCAGATCTGCCAGTCAGCCAGACTCTCCCAGATCTGCCAGTCAGCCAGACTCTTCCAGATCTGCCAGTCAGCCAGACTCTTCCAGATCCGCCAGTCAGCCAGGATCTGCCAGAACTGCCAGCCAGCCAGGATCTGCCGGATTCAACTGCCTGGTTGGGCTTCCTCTCAGTGCTGGGCTTCCTCTGTTCCAAGCTGCCCCTCTGTCCCGAGCTGCCCCTCTGTCCCGAGCTGCCCTTGTGTCCCGAGCTGCCCCTCTGTCTCGAGCTGCCCCTCAGTCCAGTGGGGTTCTGGGTGAGGACTACTAGTTACACAGATTACTATTATTTTATGTTTTTGAGTATTCTTAACACATATTAGGTTATTGAGTAAATCTAACTTTATTTATCTGAGTTCTGCTAATCCAAAGTAGAGTTTTTACAAGTTATGATTATTTCATATTTTGAATCTTACATTTATTAAGTAACTAGTTCTTACTTGATTCTATTATGTTTAACTTCTTTTCTTAAAATAATAAAGTAGTAGTCGACATTGCTATTTGAATAAAATACACTTTATTTATCTGTGTTGTGCTGATATAGAATCATTACATTTTGGAAGTTATGAGTACTTAAAGATGCATTACGCAGAAGTTGCTCTGCCATTTCCTGGTTACTAAAATTATTATAGTTTGTCTAATTTCAGTTTGTGACAAAACAAGAAAATATAGTGTAGAGAATCATTGTACCATCTAAAGAGCTGTGAAATATGTTTTCTATCACCAAAAATATTGTATTTTCAGCTGTTTGAAGCTGGTGTACAAAACCGAAAGTAAAAGATGCAAAAACAAAACTTGGAAAAAAAGGATTAGAAAAAGCGCACATAGAACAGGTTTACCGCTTCTTAGACTTACGTTCAATGAGAATGACAGATCTATAACTCACATTTCTGTGAATTTTTTCGGTCACCCCAAAAGTTACACAACGCAGCTTTAATAGTGCCAGGTGAATCTGTTTTTAGAGGAGTGTCGGTAGTTAAAAAAATTTGACTTTATGATACTTTTACACAATGGTGCATGAATGTTTGAAGAAAGAAAAGTATATTTCTAAAATAGTATTAAGCAGTTGTGCTATGAGGTGTAACTGATCATGATGAATGGATATCAAAACCGTCAAGCAAATTGACATTCAATAATGAGTCAAGCCATTTCCACCATCAATATGGGAATGGATAACAAGCTCAAAGGATGTGTGTGGAGGTGAAGGAAGCCAGACTTGTATATTCGGCAAAGGAACAGAAGTTGGGTTTTGGAGAAACGGCATCAGTGCCTGCTCTGCAAGCAATGTAGCGGATGAAGGCGCAACAAGAGTGCGGTGAACGGCTAGATGTGGTTATGGATAGCGAGAAAGAAAAAGAAGAAGCGCTGAGTGTACTGGGATGATGTGTGTTGAGGAAGAATGACGCCAGACATGATAAAGACATTTTTTTGAGAAAGTGGACCCTTGCCTTTTGGCGGATCCATTTGTGGTTTCTGGTGGGTGAGAAAGGAGTTGGGTGCAGTTGAATCAGTGAAGGTAACATGTAGTGGATATTGAGAGGGAGAAGGTGCTCCATGTCACGCAACCTGGGTTAAGATCTGTTTCTTGCTTTGCTCTTAGGAAGAGTGCACCGTTAAAAACAGGGATTTCTGGGGCAGCGTGTGTAGGTGAGGCAATTGAAGTTGAAAATTCCTGGTGTTTGTGATGCCCACTGTTCGTTGCAACACAGACCTGGTGGGGAGCATGATGAAACAGAGGAGTCACTGTCAGTTCTTTTGAGTTTTGAGTCAGTCTCTACCAGACAAAGTCTTGTTAGGATATATCAGTGAGCATTTGTGCAGAATATGATTATTTTATTTTTTAACTAGGCAAGTCAATTTAGAACAAATTCTTGTTTACAATGATGGCCTACCCCAGACCAATTGCACACCGCCCTATGGGACTCCCAATCACAGACAGATGTGATGCAGCCTGGATTTGAACCAGGTACTGCAGCGACACCTCTTGCGCTGAAATGCAGTGTCTTAGGCCACTGCTCCACTCGGGAGAACCCACTGTGCTGTTTCAGGTGCAACGTTTATGGTGACGTTGTGGCAGTGTGTAGGAGGGGGATTCCATGATGTCGGATGTGTGAGAAGGTCATGGAACAGAATTCCCAATCTGGCCCTCATTCCATCATGACCACCTCATCCTAAACTCATTCGTCCCCCTTACTCTCCCCTGTAACTATTCCCCAGGTCGTTGCTGTAAATGACCATGTGTTCTCAGTAAACTTACCAGGTAAAATAAAATACAAATATATATAAAAACAAAATGGAGGATTGTGTGGTTTTGGTGGACAAGGTTGTGTGTGTCAACTGTTGGGGTGCTCATGTTGCTGAGGATCGGAAGAGTCCGGTGCAATAGAGGCAGGTTGAAGTGGCCAGAGTCAGAGTACTGCAGAAGGTGTTGTATGCTGAGGCAGTGAAGAAAGTAGAGGAGGATGGGTCAAGGGTGAGTAGTTAGATTTGTGCAAGCACAGAGGGATACGGCAATGACTGATTTATGCTTCAGTCAGGTTGGCTTCTTAGCGTTCATAGCAATCATAGAGAATAGATAGATGTTACAGTGGCAGCCGCAGAAAGGTATTTGGGTATATGAGATTTGACATCAGAAGAGTTACAGGGTGTGTTGAGAGGTGGTGATCCTGTCCTCCCAGGCCATTGGCATGGTGCAGGAGCAAATAGGAGCAAAGCAGTGGAATGGGGAGGTGGGGTTTTAATGAGTGTATGTGGCAGCTGCAGAGAAGTCCCTGGGTGTACGAGATTTTACTACAGAAGAGTTAATGGTGTGGTGACCTTTATGTTTATGAAATAGTGGTATAAAGGTGTAGGGTTAGTAAGTGGTGCACTTTTTTCACTTTAGGAACAGGAATAATTAATAGAATTGAATGTATGCAGGCTGTGACTGGCCTCACACTTCAGTACGGAAGAAGACGAAGAAGGTCATGTGCACCACTCTTAATGACAGAGGCTAATGCAGCGTCCTGTAATGCTTACAACTTACTAGAATGAGTACCGTGCTCAACAATGCTTGCTAAGTCGTCAGATACCAAAAACAACGTTAAACCTTAAGACATGACAACTGAACATTACTATTCAGAACTGCTTAACACTTGACAAAAATGTGTAATGAAGACTGAAGACATTTGTATGTTTCCTACAAGAAATATTCATGTTCAAGTAACTTCAATCCCGATAGTTCAGAATACATAATGCAATTTAGTGTCAAAAAGTTCATTAAAAAAACGAAACAGTTAAGTATTTGTAACCATATGGCTGATGTAACTTTATGACTTTAAGTATTGACATACTTTGGGTTGGTTTACTCGGATGGTTATAGGCAGCGTGTTTCCACCCCCAAAAATGTTATTAGCAGAATTAATGAACTTTTACAGTGTACTCATATGATTACGTGCTCAAGTGGTTCTTCATCTAAAATCCCCCAATGTTAAGGTGACTGGATAGTACATGGATATTCTGAACCAAAAAGAAGGTCTCTGAATGCACATGTCTCCCAATCCTCCATTGCAAAGTTGTATAGCTTTCTGTATATAAATATCTCTATATATGGCTCTGCTCTATTGTGTACATTTCTGAGAGCCCTTAGAGAAAGTCCTTGCTTGAGTCCATGACACTGTGTTTGATCAATAATTACTTCAAGGAAAGGAGGAAGAAAGGATGCTGTTTTTAAGTATTCCAACCAGGTCTATGTTTCTGAATGTACACAGTCTTCTAGACAGTCCAATCTCTGACTGAAGTAAATCTGACGTTCCATAAACTCAGGTAACCTTCTGCGAAAACACAGACAATAATCTTACATAATCATACCTGCATTTTCCCAAAGAAAAATACCCCCTCCTGCTCATTAGAAAGAACTTGTACATTTAATGGACGTACAAAGAGAAATGTCAGCTTAGGTTACGACTCCTTCGTGTCAAGCTTGGCTGTCAAAGCAACCGAGAGGAAAACGAGTGAGGAATAAGGGGCTTGTACGAGATGTGTGGAATGGATGGACGACAATGCAGGAGAAGTAAACGACATAAGGGGGAAATCGATTGAAGTAAATTTGTTTCTTCTCAAATGCGGAGGGATTTATTTTCGCTGGCTGCTTTCTCACAGAGAAACGTCGCTCCGTGTTGTTGTTTGAGATTATGCAGAATGGTATTTCAATGGCAAGGCTGATTAATATAATACACATTGGTTGTAACAATAGGGTTTCAAAATGAAACTGTCAAACAGAGGCAATGTTGTCTATCGGCTGAGAATTTTCTCGCTTTTCTGACTGGTCTCATCTGGTTCTCTCTCTCTCTCGCTCTCTGTATTGTGAGGAGGGTTTTGATGGTGGAGGTGGTCTGTCTGTCTGTCTGTCTGTCTGTCTGTCTGTCTGTCTGTCTGTCTGTCTGTCTGTCTGTCTGTCTGTCCCCAAGGACTATTCTCTTTGACTTGGCCTTAGTTTCCCTCAGCTGTTGTTCTGTTGCTGTGGCTTACGTAAGGAGCCGCCAAGGAGCAGGCTGGCTATGTGAATGTTTCATCTGCCCTCTTCAGAAATCCGATTTGGGGGTTGTAGCAAACATAGAGCAGTTTCTTTGTTTGTTTTCGCTGCTATTCCTATGTAACACGATATTCTACTGTAAGTCTCTATGTCTGTGTTTTGGGGAGAAGACAATTCATGCATTGATCTATTATAATTTCAGGGCTATTGTAGCTAATCTTTGAGGCTGTACCTAGCACAGGAAGCTGCTGAGGAGAGAACGGCTCATAATGATGGCCGGAATGGAGCAAATGGAATGGCTTCAAACACATGGAAACCCTGTGTTTCATGTGTTTGATACCATTCCACTGATTCCGCTCCAGCCATTACCACGAGCCCGTCCTCCCCAATGAAGGTGCCACCAACCTCCTGTGGTATCTAGACTCATTTAAGGACCTGGCTAGTGGCATGTGTGACCCATCCATCCTCCATCGAGCTCCAGTATCCTGTAGGAAGCTGTTTGATTGCATTGAGCAGCCATCCTGCCATCCAGTCCCACCCTGGTCTACCGTACACACAGGTTACAGTGTCCCTGTCTGCCTTATCTCCTGCAGCAAGAGCTTTAGGGCCCTGTTTTCGCCAGGCCCTACTCAAGATAAAGCCTAAAATAGACTACTCTTGCTGACAGCACAGAAGCTCTAGATAAGAGGGTTGTGTCTACAGCTCCACAGAGGTTGAGAGAGGAATAGAAAAATGTACAACATTGCAAAGAAATGTTGCTACATAGAGAACGCATCGATATGGCTTATGGTCAATGCAGCCCTTTTGACCTCGGTTCATTCAATGGCTGGTCAGAAAATACCCAATTAAATGAAAGACCACAAGCATCTCAAGTGATGCCATTGATTTGTGTATTGACCCCAGAGCTTGAAGACACAGCCAATAGTTGATCTTACCCTACATGGCTTATCTCTGGTAACATAATTACCCCTTACCTTGTACACAGGTAGAACCATCCTCGTAGCTGATTTTAAGCCAACGCCAGATGGCAACTGAAGGAGTGCAGTATCTGAACAAGGTTTCCCTCTGGCATGCAAACATAATCAATAGCTCCATGTCTTAGTAAATTAGATCATGTAGACAAGAGGCACTAGTCAGCAGAGTGGTCCTAAAGCAACCTCTTGTGTGGTTAGTCTACTCTCTATTAGTGCATTGCCAGAGGTAATTGAATTGGCCTGAACAAGCTTCGGGCCGTGCCCCCTTTCTCCCTGACAGCATATATTCAGCTTTGATTGCTTAATATACTCCTAAACTATAACATCTTGACCGTTAAATCCTTTTGAGTCATCTTATTCAAATATGCATCAATTTCATGTTTAATGTAGTGGGGTGATGTATGGAACATTGGAACATCGCCAGAGTTCTGTGATGTCACGCTACAGTAGCTGAATAAATAAGAATGCGCATTCTATTTCCCTCTTGTTATTTTGAGTAAATATACTAAAGTGGCAATAATCTGAAGCAAGCTAATTATCCTTCTCCAAGCCAATCAATGGCGAAGCATAATATTCAGCAGCAGAGAGAGAGAGAGAGAGAGAGAGAGAGAGAGAGAGAGAGAGAGAGAGAGAGAGAGAGAGAGAGAGAGAGAGAGAGAGAGAGAGAGAGAGAGAGAGAGAGAGAGAGAGAGAGAGAGAGAGAGAGAGAGAGAGAGAGAGAGAGAGAGAGAGAGAGAGAGAGAGAGAGAGAGAGAGAGAGCTCCCTGAATGTTAAAAACTGCACATCCCGGAGTTTAAAAAAAAATAGACATTGCTGATGAAGTGATTCAGTGGCAGTGCCATCCTCTCAAATTGCTGCACACTGATATTAAGCATTCAAAGCGTCTGAACTAATTAGGACACCATTAGCAGCTTCTTTCTACATCATTATATCATCACTTCTGTACCAGGGCCTGTGAGGTCAGAAACTCACTCTATCATTTCCACCATTACTGAGGCTGTTCTATTGAAACACTCACATTTGCATATTTGTAAACCCCAGTGAGTGAAAAATAACGGCTTGATATTTTGGTAACTTTAAAGTTTCACTGCAGCTTTGACTCATGCCATTCAAAACAACATAGATTTCATTTTGTATGTGTGAATTTGTCTGAGTTTCTTCTGGCAAATAGGGTATGTTTTGTTTGTGCATCTTATTGCTGGGTATGCACTGCTCAATGGCTTGTGTGTTTGGATGGAGTCAATGATAGCTCTAGGGGACAAAGCAAGTTGATATTTTGTTATGTAAAACGTTTGAGGATTTTTTAAAAACCTTTGATAGTAAAGCATTGTTAGCTTGTTTGTCAGACTCGAGCATGCAAGCTACAAATGCATTAGAGCACTGTATTGTGTCACACAGCCACAATCGTCGATTCGTTCAGATTTTGAAGCTCCCTAGACCTGATCTGGCCAAAGCCTGTGTACTAGAAGCACATAGCCACTCCAGAGACATTACAATGAAAACATAACTGGCATTCCCAGTGATTCTGCCTAAAAATATATATATTCTTAAGGGAAGGCAAAAACATCCAAAGGCCATAACACATATGTGATGCTCGCAAACAGCGATGACCTATTTGCTCAGCACGCAATCAAGGTAACCCAGGAAGAGGAAAAGAGAAGTACTGTATTGCACAATGTTACCTAAGTATATCATTAGTAGCAGTGCTTGTAGTGAACCATTTGCCCATGTGTGAAATTAACCCAAGCCAAATGGTAGCTAAATTATAGAACAGTGTTGGGTAATCTATGCAATGGCCTGTTTTATGACAAAGGGCAGCGTTTCTCCCCTGTCTACTCTTCAAGAACAAGTACAGGCTCGGCAATCTGAATGCCATGCAGATAGTTCCACTGACATACTGCAGATGGAACATTTTGCTTTTGCAATCACAGTATTCAAGAATCAAGTGTTGTTCAATAGTCATTGTCCATTGCACTCACTGACCGTTGAGGGTCTACGAAATGCCTTGGAAATGTGCATGGTTAAAGACGTCAAAGGAAGAAGTGAGTGAGCGAGTGAACTGGAAGTACATTTGGTCACATTCCTGAAGTTGTTGACGGCATGGCAGCCTTCGAAATTATATGACAGAAACGCTGGCCGAGGACATCTCGCAGAGTGTCAAATAATGTTCATTAAACTTCCTACATAATCAGTGAGATCCTTCGCAGCCATTCCAGTCAGTTGGTTCAGTCCTTTTGATGGAAGACAAATTGCTTGCTCGATACACTAACATAAAAAGTTGTGTTTCTCTTTCGCCGTCATGTTGTTGTGCAAAAACAGCCGATAGTTGATCGAGCTCTAATTCCAGGTGACGTGGCCGGTCATGGGGAAGAGATGGAGAGCTGGGAGAAAAAGACAGGGGATGGCAGCTCGGTCGGAGGAAGTGAGACGCTTGCTCCGTCTCTGTCGCCAGGGCACCATGGCTAACGTGAAGAGACTGCTGCCTCTAATATCTCCCTCTAAAACCCGTGGAAGCCTAGGGGACCGCCAGGCTAGATGGGTTTGGACCTTGTTGCATCATCAGAACGGCTTTTGATGAATTGGATTAATTTATTTATGCAAATTGACTCAGTTGTTAGTTAGTTTGCCTCAAATCAATGAATAGTGAAAACTAAAACTCTCAAGATGTACAGTTGTACACTTTTTTGGATTAAATCCACCACACAATCAGTATAGCGACTAAGGCCCCGGGCCATCTTTTCTGCTCTCAAAGCTGTCACGCCTAGTGTGGTCCCTACAGGAAGTCTTATCTCATCTGGCAATGATGTCGCCACTTCTTCCACGAATCCAATGCAACCCACTGTGCCTCGTTCCATCCCACTTGCATGACATGTTGAGGGCTTGGCAAGGATCTAACACGCCATCCCCAATGGACACAATCTGTAGGCTTTCGTGTGGCATACTTACTATATGATGCCCTAGGAGTGGGCTGTACCAGGCATGGAAATAAATCAGAGCAGACTATCAAGCCATGAATACACGTATGAGACTTTAGCATTTCTAAGTGTTCTTCCATGCTGGCTCCATACCTATCCCCTACTTCATTACCTGCTTCCGTACAGTAGCTATTCTCCTAACAGTCTTTAGATAGGAAACGAATAGCACTCACATGCAGAGTTTCTTGCTGAACCAATTGCAAGCAATCAACGGTACATTACATATACAGTAGACAAGGACATTATGAGCTAGTCTATATCTTCCCAAACATCGATAAGACAAAGTTTTGCTCCTGCATGTGTCTTTTCATTCTTCTGCACTCCTTAAATAATGAACACCTCTTTGTGGATCTGCAGCCACCCATCCCAAGCAGCAGGTAATAGATTGAGTGTGAAATCTGGTATGGATGAGAGCCTGTGGGTGCCGAGTGGGCGTTGAAATGGATTCTGCATCTCGGCTGAAATAACACACTTTGTCACCGGTAGTATTGTCTTCTCAGCTTTTACCACCGGCCCCTCGAACAGCAACTCCTTAAGATGTATCAGCGTGCCAGAACGTCATGAGGTTTCTTTTCCCCTAAACTCCTTAGTCCGGGAATGTCAGACAAGTACATTGATCCTTGTTACTGTGATGTTGTTCGGGGAGTTGAAAGGCGATCAAGAGACGTTGAAACAAAAGGGAACCCAGGATGGGAGCTCGTTGTTTCAATGAGAGCTGAAATGATCCATTTTAGGAAGTTGCTGAGTTTGGTCCTAATCAGACATTGGTTGTCGTTAGGAGACATTGTGTTTTAAACTATTAGTGGCAGCTCAGAGAGACAGATACACACGAGATCCACAGGATGCAGTTGTGTACTGGAGTATTCACCACGAGAGTATTCTCATTCGCACGGTGTCCATGTTGTGATGCCAAACCTAAAAACATCTGGTGGTCAATTATGGATGCACTCCCGTCTTCATCCCCATAGGAGCGTAGTAATTTAGTATCCTATCACATATAAATATGTTCTCCCGTGCTGAAGTGTATTTTAGCATGTCATGTTCCGCAGCCATTACATTGAGTGGTGCATGCATCTATTGTGATGAAGTTTCTCCCTCAGCGGGATTGTGAGTAATTACAATGTGTTTATCAGTCGGGATAACCTGTATTACCAGCGAGCTGTGGAGCGATGGTGGAACGAAGCAGGGAGAGGAGATGGTGAATGTTGTTTAGAGCACCCCAGAGGCACTCACCCACATTGTGTAAGTCTAACACACTGGGCCCCGACACCTGTTTCACCAACTGAAATATGAACCAGAGCCAAGTGCCAAGGTAGTTATTCCCAGCACAACGGACAAGGCCAACTCAGGAAGCAAGAAGACAGAATCAGACTCTGGCTCACAGATCGAAAGCCAGGATGTGATGATAGTCTGCTTCTGATTACATTTGGAAGCTGTATATCTTGGATGAGTCAGCCTCAGAGATCTACATTTTAGCAGGAAGCATATACCATTACATATTAAAGCTATAAGTCTTTGTTAGCTAGGCTTAATGGGCTCACAGTATGCCCCCTCTGTTGACTTATGTAACCCAGTGAAAATGCTAGAAGAGCCCATTTAAATCACATGAAGTATTCATCATTTATATACAGCACATATGAGGATTCCAGTCATGAGGTGAACAGTGTCTTAAGGCAACTGTTTGGCTCTGTTTGTTGGTTTCTGTTGAGTCTGGCGCACACATATTCAGATGATTCACTTGTTGTGACTGTCTGTTCCATTTGGATTTATCCAGTTATTCCATATGGGTTCACTGGGTTAATGCAGGTCTCTCACCAAGCTGTATTGGCTGTAGCTGTCTGTCTTTATGTAATATTCAAACAGGCTCTCCAGAAATAAACAGAGGAGAAGGAGGACTTTTCCCTCCCCAGTGCGTGGGCAGCCGAGGGTGAGAGAGCTGCAATCGTCTGGGCTGCGGTCGCGGTCGCGGTCGCGGTAGCAAGCCTTCAGTAAGGCTGCCCGCTTTGTCACAAACGCACTCTCATCACGCCAAGAGCACACTCGTCAGGACCTATCACCCTCCCACCTCTCCGTACCCCCCACTTCCGGCAACCCTCCTTCCTTGGAGAATGATTCACCTTTTTCACTTTCATCTATCACTTTCATATTTTTACATTTACATTTAAGTCATTTGGCAGACGCTCTTATCCAGTACACTCTTACGCTCTTTTTCACGTACATTACTATCATTGATTGCAATGGTGCCCTAAGGACAGTCTAGCTGCTGGGATCTTAGCTCCTGCAAATGTCTTGTTCATTTTGTTTTATTGTTTGTGTTTTCATGTGAAATTATTTTTCACAAGCCATTCGTTTTGGAAAATAATTAGCTAGCGATCACATGAGGTGATCTGGGATCTGTTATTTTCAATAGCAGCAGTAAGTTGATTATTACAGTAGATCGATTTGACTGCTAGCTAGCTTTACTGTCAGCTGCTAGCTTAGCCCATGCCGTTTTAATTTGAACGTGTCGTCCTTGGGGAGCTCGTGCAGGAGATTTCCTCTGTTTCGGGTCTTGGAGAGACTAGATTCAGGGCGCTGTAATGGAAGGTGTAATGGAAACCTGCTACACCGAGACTGGGAGACCATTTAGCCTGGAGAACACCACAGGAGATTACTCGGGCTGGTTCAGTGGCAGGGACTGGCGACTGAGGAGCTGCAGAGAGCCGACTCAACTCAGCGAGGATGGCGAGGCAGTGGAAAGATTTGCAAGGCGGAGCCAGGCTACTTGTAAGTCGTCCCAACCAACGCCGTTTGGACAGTGAAGGATGCAGGCTGACTAATTCTGGGAGCTATTCCCAACGAGAGCAACCACTGTCATCAGAAGGACAATTGAAATATGTAATTGTTTTGGTCTTTGCATAGTTTAATTATTTTGGCCATGTAATGTTTACTACAATTCAGCTTTTAGCTGTGACATGTTTAAAATTTTTGAAGAGAACCACAATCTTTATGCATTGTATCCACATTTGTGGTTGTGAGTATTTAATTTGTCAAATAAAATCAGTCAGTCAATAAACCACTCCCTCTCCCCTCTTCCCCCTGCCTCTCAAGGCCCTCATTCCCCTCATCCAAAGCCTCCAAAACTGTTTCTAAATGTGGAACTCAACTCTCAAGTAAATCACATCACAGTAAATACAATTATTCCCTCAGGACGACCCAAGGTGCTTCCCCCTTGGCCATCCTGCAGTATGGCGTCTGCTGACTCTGCAGCCCAGTTGCAGCCTACCACAGGGGGTTAAAGCTCACTCCATTAGCCAGTCACGCAGAATCAACGGTATTGCACCGTGGTGGGATTGCAAACCATTAGCATCTGGAGCATGTCTATGGTGGGGATGTGTAGGTGTTGGTTGAGTGTGTGTGGGGTGTGGGGGGGAGGGTGGGGGATTTGTGTGTGTATGTGTGTTGAGTGGGTGGGTGGGAGGGAGGGTAAACATGTGTCATTGTTGAGTGTGTGTATCGATGCGAGACATACTGCTCTGTCTAGTCCTGTATGTTGTGGTTGAGTGTGTGGCGGACATGCGTCTGGTTTGTTCGAAGCACCCTTCCCCCTCTCTTCCCCGTCACTACAATCCTCCCTCTCTCCACGGACTGGAGTCTGTTAATGGTATGTAAAAAAAAAGTTTAAAAAAAGTTTAAACCAATTTTGTCAGGATTTGGCCAGGGTTGTTCCAGTTGTTGGTCACTAGATGCCCCCATTGTGCTTTTTGTCTTTATGTTTTTCCCTTGTTCCCCATTATTATTTGCACCTGTGTCTTGTTTCCCCTGAGTGTATTTAAACCCTTAGTTTCCCTCTGTTCTGTGCTCTGTGTTTGTATGTTAGCACCCTGCCCTAGTGTTCTGTGTGCTCTTGTCGATTCCGGGTGACGTTCTTGTGGTATTCTGTTTTTTGTTTTTGTTTAGTTTTGGTGAGTTTCTTTTTAGGTCTTTTTGTGTTTTACCTACCACCTTTTGGATTTGCCATTTTTTATTTTAGGATTTTTTCTTTATTAAATACACCGTCTTAAGTACTGCTGTGTCTGCCTCATCTTCTGGGTTCTGCTGTCTATTCGTGGCTCAGTTGGTTAAGTGACTGTTTCTCACTCCGGAGACCCAGGTTCGAAACCGGGTCCTGACAGAAACACAGAGCCAAAAATGAACCCAGAGGCAGCCTGTTCTCAGGACCTTTTTGCCACGCTGTCCCACCACCAGGAGCCTGTCCAACGCCACGAAGCCGCCCTGGTTCAGCAAGAGGCCTTAATGGCTAGACATTCTCATCTTCTGTCGGAGATGCTGACTTCCATTAAGCAAATATCTGATCGACTTACCCCGGCAACAGTTCCCGTCCCAGTACCTCAAGTTCACGTACCCATGGCAGTTAACCCCCTGGCTGATCCTCGTCTTCCACCTCCCCAACGGTTCTCAGGTGATCCAAGTGCTTGTAAAGGGTTTCTCACTCAATGTTCTCTCTCCTTTGAGCTGCAACCCTCGTCGTTTCCCACCGACCGGTCTAAGATCGCATATATCATCACCCTGCTGTCGGAAAAAGCCCTGGCCTGGGCTACTGCTGTGTGGGATGCCCATAGTTCCTGCTGTGCCAGCTACTCTGCCTTTGCTGAGGAATTCAAACGAGTGTTTCAAGGCCCAAGCAGTGGTTCTGACTCAGCCAAACAGCTCCTGACTCTCCATCAAGGTTGGCGCAGCGTGACGGACTATGCCATCCAGTTCCGCACGGTGGCAGCAGCGAGTGGCTGGAACAACGAGGCGCTCACGGTGTGCTTTCTGAAAGGCCTTTCCGACACTATCCAAGATGAACTGGCCACTCGGGAACCACCGGACAATCTCGAGTCCCTGATCAAGTTGGCCTCACGCATTGACCAGCGTCTGAGAGAGAGAGAACTCAACCGTAGACCTCTAGCCCCTATCAGTCCCAGCTCCGAGTCCCCACCTTTATCATCACTGGCTCCACCTTAACCCATGCAGATTGGACGCATCTCCCAGGCTGAGAGAGACCGCCGGATGAGGGAGCGACGCTGTCTATATTGCGGAAAACCGGGCCATTTCCGTTCCACGTGTCCCGGGCTCCAGGGAAACGCTCTGTCCCGTACAGACCGGGGGGAACTGTAACGGGAAACATAACCTCCTCCCATCCGTCCAACTCCCGTCTGCTCATTCCAGTCACCCTCTCCTGGGACAACCACAAGCTTCACCTTCAAGCCTTGGTAGACTCTGGAGCGGCTGGTAACTTCATGGATGGTGTCTGGGCGAAGGAGAATGGCGTTCCCTCTGAACCTCTAAGTGACCCCATGAGGGTTACTACATTGGATGGAAGCCCTTTGGGATCTGGACTTGTCACTCATGTCACTACCTCCTTGAGACTTTCAGTTTCACAACACCAGGAATTGATGAACTTTCATTTGATCTCCTGTTCCGAGTTCCCTCTCGTCCTTGGATACCCTGGCTTCACAGCCATAACCCTCACATCGACTGGTCTGTGGGCACTATCAAGCAGTGGGGTCCTACGTGCCAAGCTACTTGTATTTTCCAGAATTCCCCGAGTTCTACTCCCGAGTCTTTAGAATCCATCGACCTGACCCGAGTTCCCGAGTGTTACCATGACCTCAAACTGGTGTTTAGCAAACAGAGGGCCACCATGCTACCACCCCATAGATCTTACGATTGCCCCATCGACCTGTTTCCGGGCACTTGCCCCCAGGGGTCGGATCTTTTCCCTATCTCCACCCGAACGAGCTGCTATGGATACCTACATCAAGGACTCTCTGGAAGCAGGCCTCATGCGTCCATCCACCTCCCCGGCGGGAGCAGGGTTTTTCTTTGTGGCCAAGAAAGACGGTGGGTTACGTCCTTGCATTGACTACCGGGGACTCAATGACATAACCGTCCGTAACCGTTACCCGCTACCCCTTATGGCCACAGCCTTCGAGCTGCTCCAGGAAGCAGTTGTTTTCACTAAGCTTGACCTGCGTAACGCATACCATCTTGTGCGGATCAGACCTGGTGACGAGTGGAATACCGCTTTCAACACGCCTACTGGTCACTATGAATACTTGGTGATGCCCTTCGGCCTGACCAACGCCCCAGCGGTGTTCCAAGTGCTCATAAACGATGTGCTTAGGGATATGCTTAACATATTTGTGTTCGTTTACTTGGATGACATCCTCATCTTTTCGAGCTCCCTTCAAGAACACACTAAGCATGTCAGACAAGTACTCAAACGCCTCCTGGACAGCCATCTGTACGTTAAGCCGGAAAAATGTGAATTCCATTCATCCCGAGTACAATTCCTGGGATTTGTAGTGGAACCCGGTCGAATCCAAATGGACCCCAGGAAGGTAGGGGCGGTAGCGGATTGGCCCACCCCAAATCCGTTAAGGATGTTCAGCGTTTCCTGGGCTTCACAAACTTTTACCGCAAGTTCATCAAGAACTTCAGTTTGGTGGCAGCTCCTCTCTCAGCTTTAACCAAAGGTGGCAATGCAAGGTTTTTTGGGGAAGAGAAGCTGAGACGGCCTTCCAAGGACTCAAGCAGCGCATCCTCTCTGCTCCCATCCTGATACTACCGACTACGGATGAACCATTTGTGGTGGAGGTAGACGCATCAGAGGTTGGTGTTGGAGCTGTCCTGTCTCAGAGGGGTGAAGACAAGAAGCTTCATCCGTGCGCTTTCTTCTCACACCGGCTTACCCCGACTGAGAGGAACTACGATGTGGGGATCGTGAACTCCTAGCGGTTAAGATGGCATTGAAGGAATGGAGACACCAGCTCGAGGGGCTTCTCACCCGTTTCAAGTGCTTACGGACCACAAAAATCTGGAGTATATCCAGCAGGCGAAGCGATTGAACTCTAGACAAGCTAGATGGTCTCTTTTCTTCAATCGATTCCAGTTTATCCTCACCTATCGGCCCGGGTCGAAGAATCTCAAACCGGATGCCCTGTCCCGAGTCTACGCTCCTGCCATTCGAGATGACACGGACATGCCTGTCCTTCCTGCTGCTAAGATTGTGGCTCCGATCTCGTGGCAAGTTGAGGATACCGTGAGACGTGCTCAAGCTAGCGAACCGGACCCTAAAGGAGGTCCTGCCAATCGGTTGTTTGTCCCCAAGGCAGTGAGGACTCAGGTCCTTCTGTGGGGGCACTCCTCTCGCCTCACCTGTCATCCGGGCGTAGGTCGCACCTTGGAGTTCATCCAGCGTAAGTTCTGGTGGCCTACCATAAGAGAAGACGTTGCCACTTTCGTCAATGCCTGCCCCGTGTGCTGCCAGGGCAAATCTTCTCACCTCCGCCCTCAAGGACTCCTTCACCCTTTACCTGTTCCCCACAGACCCTGGTCCCATATCTCATTGGACTTTATTACTGGACTTCCTCCATCCCATGGCAATACTACTATCCTAGTCATAATCGACAGGTTTTCAAAGGCGGCCAGGTTCGTCCCTCTGACTAAGTTACCTTCTGCCAAGGAAACGGCTGAGTTGGTAATTAATCATGTGTTCCGAGTCTTCGGCATTCCTCAAGATGTGGTTTCTGACAGAGGTCCCCAGTTCGCCTCAAGGTTTTGGAAGGCCTTCTGCCAACTCATGGGGGCTTCTGCCAGTCTATCTTCAGGGTACCATCCGGAGTCCAACGGCCAAACAGAGAGGATGAATCAAGAGCTGGAAACCACCCTCCGATGTATGACTCGTGACAACCCGTCCACATGGTCATCCTTTATTGTTTGGGCCGAATACGCGCACAACACCTTGCGCTCCTCCTCCACTGGTATGTCCCCGCACGAGTGTCAGTTTGGCTATGCTCCTCCATTGTTCCCGGACCAGGAGGCAGAAGTCAGAGTGCCTTCAGCCTTGAGGTTCGTCAGACGCTGTCGGCTTATGTGGAGGAAGACCCGTCTTAATCTGATGCGTTCCTCACAGAGGTATCAACAACAAGCCAACAGACGTCGCCGTCCCGGGCCTACCCTGCGCCCGGCCAGAGAGTCTGGCTCTCCACAAGAGACTTACCTCTATGGGTGGAGTCTCGCAAGCTGTCCCAAAAATACATCGGTCCCTTCAAGGTTGCCAGGAGAGTTAACCCAGTTTCTTATCGCCTACACTTACCCAGATCCCTTAAGATTAATCCCACATTTCATGTGTCTTTGTTAAAACCTGTTGTTTTTTCTCCCCTTGTCCCGGCAGACAGACCTCCCCCTCCGCCTCGTGTCATTGGAGGCCAGCCGGCTTATACCGTCCACCGGATACTGGATTCCCGCCGGGTGCAGCGGTCCTGGCAGTATCTGGTGGACTGGGAAGGCTACGGTCCTGAGGAGCGCTCCTGGGTTCCTGCCAAAGACATCCTGGACCCTGACCTCATTCGTCAGTTCAGGGTCCTCCACCCTGAGAGAGCTGGTAGGAACGTCAGGAGCCGTTCCTAGGGGGGGGGGATTCTGTCAGGATTTGGCCAGGGTTGTTCCAGTTGTTGGTCACTAGATGCCCCCATTGTGCTTTTTGTCTTTATGTTTTTCCCTTGTTCCCCATTATTATTTGCACCTGTGTCTTGTTTCCCCTGAGTGTATTTAAACCCTTAGTTTCCCTCTGTTCTGTGCTCTGTGTTTGTATGTTAGCACCCTGCCCTAGTGTTCTGTGTGCTCTTGTCGATTCCGGGTGACGTTCTTGTGGTATTCTGTTTTTTGTTTTTGTTTAGTTTTGGTGAGTTTCTTTTTAGGTCTTTTTGTGTTTTACCTACCACCTTTTGGATTTGCCATTTTTTATTTTAGGATTTTTTCTTTATTAAATACACCGTCTTAAGTACTGCTGTGTCTGCCTCATCTTCTGGGTTCTGCTGTCTATTCGTGGCTCAGTTGGTTAAGTGACTGTTTCTCACTCCGGAGACCCAGGTTCGAAACCGGGTCCTGACAAATTTGTTCCACAGTGTCCCCACCGAGGATAGTTTTGTCCTTCTAAATATCATCACTCACACCGTAAGGTCAACGAGCCACCACTTGTCTCTTCCGTGCACGTCAACCGCAGACTACGGCTCAAAATATCATTAGTAATGTGCGTATCATTAGAGGTATTATTTACACGGAAATGTCAATTTGTATGGCCCAACACCACATGGCCGCCGGGCTGCATGTGTCTATCTGTCTGTATGTGTATCTGTCTAAGGAGAAACCAGATGACAGAGTCGTAAAGGTGTGAATCTCTCTTCCTGATTAATGTACTGTATGCCTATGTCCCTGGCAATGTCGGCTAGGCAATATTTCGGTGCTTGTTCTAACTCTGTCTTCAACACATTTCAGAATGCCGGCTGAGGATCTGGACTGGATGGTAGAAGTTTTTTGGTAATTATTATTTTGGTGTATTTTATAATGGACATGAATTATGGTGTTTATTTCTCTGATGGTGTGGGAAAGCAAAATATTGTTGCACAGTAAACCTCTATTGGAAAACATCATATACCTTTCTTGTTTTTCTTTAGACCGAGGTTATATGTTTGCATATTTCAGTGAAGTGTCATGAGGTTGATTTCTCCATCCCTTAAGGTTCTCTACAGAAGCCGTGTGGGTCTGCAGTGGGTGGCAAGGTTTTGCCTGCCCAGTCATGCCCCCTAGACTGGTACACTATCTCAGCCTGCATCCAGCCATGTCCGCTTGCCTGATACCTTCTCTCAGGCTATGTTCTTTTCTTAGAAGAACTCTCAACTCATAGCAACACAGTAGTCTTCTGGAACGGTATCTTCTCCTCCACTCTTTCTCACTTTTTAAAAATGATTTTATTTATTGAACCATTATTTAAACAGGCAAGTCAGTTATTAAGAACAAATTCTTATTTACAATGACGGCCTACAAAGGGGAGCGATGGGAGAAAATGACCCAACAACATTTCTTGGATAGTTTCTCTAATTTCTTAATCTGATTTGGTAATAATAGTAGATCAATTTTAAATTGCTATCACTATGGTGGTAAAACATTATGGCCTGCCCGTGTGAGTTAATTCTTCTCCCAATCCTCCCCTGCCATGCACTGCTGCCTCCCGCTCATGCCTGGACTAAAAGCGAATGTTCATTGTTGGTTTCCTTTTAGCGTTGACTCCAGTGTAAATTATTAATCCACCTCTCTGATCGCGGTATTTCATTTCCAAGCACCATGTTTGTGGTGGAAGAAAAAGGGAAACAAACTGCAAGATAAGAAAGAGAAGAAACGATGGGAGTTAGAGGGGAATACACACTGTAAAACCTTAGCTGTTATTTTTACAGTATCTTACAAGTAGCCTGTTGCCTGTAAATTACCATAGAAAAACTGCCGTACATCTCTGTACCATATATTACAGTATCCAATACTGTTACTGCAATCTTTTTTACAGTCGTTATTATGGTAATTTACAGGCAACTGGCTGTAAGTTACCATAAAACAACAGTGCAGTGCATTACTGTAATATGTTTATGGGAATTGTAACAAATGAATGAATGGATGAATGAATTAATGAATTAAATTCATTGAGGGGAGATAGGGCTTGTATTTGACAGTATTTTACCATAATTGCGTGGGATCGGTGCAAGCAGGTTGGCTGCTTGGTAATGTGTTGACAAATTACAGAATATCAATGAATGCCCGTTTAGTAGCTTTTGTTAAGGCCTGTAGAAGTGCGAGTGATATAAAATGCCACATTTTGATATTTCATAGCAATTGCACTTCTAGAAGACTTAACAACGGCTTCCAAACTGGCAGTGACTACAGCACAACACTGACCAAAGGACATGGCTACTACTTAACCATTGAGGCATAACACCTCTCCAATCTGTTCCAAATACACATTTAATTGTTGGGGCACTCCTACCAGATATCAGTGACATTGGTACAACACTTTCACTAATGGGTGGCACAAAAGTAGCTGCTTACAAGGCACGCCTCAAAATATGTTCATAAGCCAGAAACAGCAATACTACAACTAGTGGTACAACCACTTCAACCACTAGTGGCCAAAATGTTTTTGTCACTCCAAAAATATGGTACAACAATGTATTCAGTGGGGTGGAATTACTGTGCAATACCATTACAATACCATTAAACATTTCCCAACCCACAACATTTTCCCACAATGCCCCATCATTTACAATATGCTGCAGTATAATATTTCACAGTATTTTACTGTTGATAAATGTACACATTTAAATGTACACATTTATCAACAGTAAAATACATTGTAATATTCAGTGTAATTAAATGTGTAAATCATATATATGTTGTACACACCTTGTTTGGTTGATTAATTTCAGACCATGATGTCTCTCAATCCTATCATTCAGAATTGCTTAAAAAAGTAGCAAGTTGCCAACCCCTTAATTTTGTAAGGTTATGGTTATGTGGCAGGTAGCCTAGTGGTTAGAGCATTGGGCCAGTAACTGAAAGGTTGCTAGATTGAATCCCCAACTGACAAGGTACAAATCTGTTGTTCTGCTGTCATTGTAAATAAGAATTTGTTCTTAACTGATGTGCCTAGTTAAATAAAAAAAATGCACTGTTAAAGCAAAGTTACTTGGAATTTAAGGTATAATTAACTGTTCATGCCTAAAATCACCCAGAATACATAGCCATTTACGGTAATTTACTGTAAATAATTAATATGGTACTTTACTATTAGTTTTATTGTTTAATACTGTCAAAACAACAAGAATGTTTTACAGTGTAGAAAGAGAGAAATGGGCAGAGAAAGAGAGAACAGGGTCATCTGAATCATGTATGAAGAAATAAAGGGAAATCAGAGGAGAGCTAATGCTCATTTTATCTAGGATAGAGATAGCAAGACAGTGAGAGAGATATATAGGGAGGAAGAGAGGATGCTGACCTGACCTCTGAGCTATTAACGCCATGCTCCACTTCAAGAAAGGCATTGCTGCGTTCAGCTCAGGTTGGCTCAGGCTGTGTACAGAATCCAGCCCCCTCTCTCTCTTCTCTTTTCTCACTTTCACTTCTTCTCTCTCTCTTTATCTCTCTCTCTCTCCCTCCCTGGGCCTAGCTGCTGTGCTCATGAAGGGAAATGTTATATTTAGCTGACCAGTATTTTATTTTGTTCATTGGAAGTAGCAGTGGCCTTGGAAGGCAGCCAGAATTCTGCAGCACGTTCCTTTCCAGCACATAGAGGCAGAATAAACAAGTCCAATGCCACAGTCCACCAACACTGGGCTGGCTGGCGACCGACCACCTCAATCCACTCATGCAGAAGGTGGGAGAAGTGATTTAACGTGACACTGACAGAAAATGTTTGAGGGATACAAAATATGTTTTTTTTATGCACAGTAGGGGGGAGAGGGAACAAGTGGCTTAGCTGATGAGGATCACGGCTGGGTTGTGATGTCCAATCTAACTTTCCTTATCTGATTCATCACCTTGGCAAAACAAACTGTTCTAAAATAAGTGTAGGAGTTATAATATGGACTGTGTTTGAGAATGTCTGTTCTGACATATACTCTACAGGACCAAAAGTATGCGGACACCTGCTCGTCGAACATCTCATTCCAAAATCATGGGCATTAATATGGAGTTGCTCCCCCCCCCCACCCCCTTTGCTGCTATAACAGCTTCCACTCCTCTGGGAAGGATTTCCACTAGATGTTGGAACAATGATGCGGGTGTTGGGTGATTAGGCCTTGCTCGCAGTCGGCGTTCCAATTCATCCCAAAGGTGTTCGATGGGGTTGAGGTCAGGGCTCTGAGCAGGCCAGTCAAGTTCTTCCACACCGATCTCGACAAACCATTTCTGTATGGACCTCGCTTTGTGCACAGGAGCATTGTCATGATGATACAGGAAAGGGCCTTCCCCAAACTGTTGCCACAAAGTTGGAAGCACAGAATTGTCTAGAATGTAATTATATGCTGTAGCGTTAAGATTTCCGTTCACTGGAATTAAGGTGCCAAGCCCGAACCGTGAAAAACAGCCTTCAACCATTATTGCTCCTCCACCAAACTTTACAGTTGGCACTATGCTTTGGGGAAGGTAGCGTTCTCCTGGCATCCGCAAAATCCAGATTCATCTGTCGGACTGCCATAGGGTGAAGCATGATTCATCACTCCAGAGAAGGCGTTTCCACTGCTCCAGAGTCAAATGGTGGCAAGCTTAACACCACTCCAGCCGATGCTTGGCATTGCACATGGTGATCTTTAGCTTGTGTGCAATTGCTCGGCAACGTAAACCTGACAAACAGTTATTGTGCTGATGTTGCATCCAGAGGCAGTTTGGAACTCGGTAGTGAGTGTTGCAACCGAGGACAGACGAGTAAGGCCAATGTTTGTCTATGGAGATTTCATGGCTATGTGCTCGGTTATATACACCTGTCAGCAACGGGTGTGGCTGAAATTGCTGAACCCACTCATTTGAATGGGTGTCCAAATCAAATCAAATCAAATCAAATTTATTTATATAGCCCTTCGTACATCAGCTGATATCTCAAAGTGCTGTACAGAAACCCAGCCTAAAACCCCAAACAGCAAGCAATGCAGGTGTAGAAGCACGGTGGCTAGGAAAAACTCCCTAGAAAAGCCAAAACCTAGGAAGAAACCTAGAGAGGAACCAGGCTATGTGGGGTGGCCAGTCCTCTTCTGGCTGTGCCGGGTAGAGATTATAACAGAACATGGCCAAGATGTTCAAATGTTCATAAATGACCAGCATGGTCGAATAATAATAAGGCAGAACAGTTGAAACTGGAGCAGCAGCACGGCCAGGTGGACTGGGGACAGCAACGAGTCATCATGTCAAGTAGTCCTGGGGCATGGTCCTAGGGCTCAGGTCAGTTGAAACTGGAGCAGCAGCACGGCCAGGTGGACTGGGGACAGCAAGGAGTCATCATGTCAGGTAGTCCTGGGGCATGGTCCTAGGGCTCAGGTCCTCTGAGAGAGAGAAGGAGAGAATCAGAGAACGCACACTTAGATTCACACAGGACACCGAATTGGACAGGAGAAGTACTCCAGATATAACAAACTGACCCCAGCCCCCCGACACATAAACTACTGCAGCATAAATACTGGAGGCTGAGACAGGAGGGGTCAGGAGACACTGTGGCCCCACCCGAGGACACCCCGGACAGGGCCAAACAGGAAGGATATAACCCCACCCACTTTGCCAAAGCACAGCCCCCACACCACTGGAGGGATATCTTCAACCACCAACTTACCATCCTGAGACAAAGCTGAGTATAGCCCGCAAAGATCTCCGCCACGGCACAACCCAAGGGGGGCGCCAACCCAGACAGGATGACCACATCAGTGAATCAACCCACTCAGGTGACGCACCCCCTCCAGGGACGGCATGAGAGAGCCCCAGCAAGCCAGTGACTCAGCCCCTGTAATAGGGTTAGAGGCAGAGAATCCCAGTGGAAAGAGGGAACCGGCCAGGCAGAGACAGCAAGGGTGGTTCGTTGCTCCAGAGCCTTTCCGTTCACCTTCCCACTCCTGGGCCAGACTACACTCAATCATATGACCCACTGAAGAGATGAGTCTTCAGTAAAGACTTAAAGGTTGAGACCGAGTTTGCGTCTCTGACATGGGTAGGCAGACCGTTCCATAAAAATGGAGCTCTATAGGAGAAAGCCCTGCCTCCAGCTGTTTGCTTAGAAATTCTAGGGACAATTAGGAGGCCTGCGTCTTGTGACCGTAGCGTACGTGTAGGTATGTACGGCAGGACCAAATCAGAGAGATAGGTAGGAGCAAGCCCATGCAATGCTTTGTAGGTTAGCAGTAAAACCTTGAAATCAGCCCTTGCTTTGACAGGAAGCCAGTGTAGGGAGGCTAGCACTGGAGTAATATGATCAAATTTTTGGGTTCTAGTCAGGATTCTAGCAGCCGTATTTAGCACTAACTGAAGTTTATTTAGTGCTTTATCCGGGTAGCCGGAAAGTAGAGCATTGCAGTAGTCTAACCTAGAAGTGACAAAAGCATGGATTAATTTTTCTGCATCATTTTTGGACAGAAAGTTTCTGATTTTTGCAACGTTACGTAGATGGAAAAAAGCTGTCCTTGAAATGGTCTTGATATGTTCTTCAAAAGAGAGATCAGGGTCCAGAGTAACGCCGAGGTCCTTCACAGTTTTATTTGAGATGACTGTACAACCATTAAGATTAATTGTCAGATTCATATATACTTTGTGTATATATGTTATATATTTTAGTCCATATACACTGGCACATAAACCAGTTACAGCCTTCCATCTGTCACGGGTCCACTTCCCATGGGTCTAGTTGCAAATAATAACACACTGGGTCTCTATCATTATAGTGGGAACACAGAGTGCATCCTGGGTAAAATCCTGGGTAGCAAGTGATCCCTAACGTCAGTGTCTTCTCCCTAAGGTAGTGTCTGACCTATGCGAGACACAACATCTGACACCCCTCACACCACCTTAAATAAAAAGATAACAAAAGACAGGTCAACCACGGACAAGGATCCTGAAGAGCTCCTCTTTTTCTTATTTTCCTATGAGTCTGTATGTTGTTTTGTTTTTCCTCTGATGTCTCCTCCTCATCCCGTAGCCCCATGCTCAGCGAGGGCCATCATGCCCGGGGAAGGTTAATACAATCGGACAGGGCAGAGAGGAGGATCCCCAATATTACCACGTCGGTCATATCGCTGAACCCTCGGCCTGGCATTAACATCCTGAGCCACACACACACACACACACACACACACACACACACACACACACACACACACACACACACACACACACACACACACACACACACACACACACACACACACACACACACACACACACACACACACACAAAAGCATTTTCAGCCTTATCAGTGCTATCTGCTGCTCTGCTTCCTAATAAAATCCCAACAAACCGGGAAAAGAGATGCTGGTTGCATCCAATGCACTCATTTGACAATTCAATGATTCCTTGCTCAATGCTTTGTCTAACTGTGTGGCTTCTGTACAGCTAGGCCACATTTTGTTCTGTATCTCAGATACTTTGTGTTTGTAATGAGTGTAACCTTTTATACATTTTCTTTTTACCTGAATGTGTTATTGTACATAATAGGCTGTTCCTGGAAAATCCATTTGTCCTTAAATCTTTTTTTACCACCAACAATGCTTTTCAACCATAATGAAAATTTGACTGAAGGGACACTCTGTACTCTCCTCAATAGCTTCAACTGAAGTTCTTTAAGTCATTGTCAGATCAGATAATTTCCTTCTCATCATGATGACAAATATGAACTTTTTCATATAATTTTCTTCTCTTTCTCGGAAATGGGTTGACAGCGACCCTAAAGCAACAGGCCCTGTAGTTTGTGGCGTAATGTGTCCTTGCATGGAGAAAATGTCTCTATGACACTTTTTTGAAACACATTTTTGCTGAGCTCTGAGCTAGAGTAGATATTTCCACTCACAAACCTCAGGGCATGAGGAAGTAAAATAACACTACAGATGGATGTGAACTTATGTGAACCACGCAGTCACGCACACACACTCTTCTTGCCTATATGTCAAAGTGTTTGTGTGGAGTTGGATAGAATACACCGCCTCCTGCAGCTGCTTCCATACTTATCTCAGTCAACAGGCAGGAGGGAGTGTGACACATACTTTTGTCTGAGCCCACGTCCACCGCTCTTTACCAATCTACAAGCTGTTCTCTCTCTCTCTCCCTCTATGTGTCTTTCTTTCGCTCTCTCTCTCTACCATCCTCTCTTCAACCTCCCTTTAGCTCTATTGCACAGAAGATTCCAGACTCTAGAACAAGCGCATCAATTAGCACTGTTGCGCTGTGACCCCAATGCACCCCACATTTTGCTACTATGACCTATTTATTGCCTTACCTCCTCACGCCATTTGCACAGACTGTATATATACTTTTTTCTATTGTGTTATTGACTGTACGCTTGTTTATTCCATGTGTAACTCTGTGTTGTTGTTTATGTCGCACTGCTTGGCTTTATCTTGGCCAGGTCCCAGTTGTAAATGAGAACTTGTTCTCAACTAGCCTACCTGGTTAAATAAAGGTGAAATAAAAAAAATAAAAATAAAAATGGATTATATATGAGATTTACTATAGTGACAATCACCATATTGGAAGAGAACACTCTTCACACCCTATTGAGAGCAGAACAGCATGATAGCATACTGGGAAAGCCTCCAATGTTATTGTCCACATTATTCTTAAGCTAAGCTTAGTGCTAAGCTCCACCGTTAGCATTGTGAGGCTGACAGAGCAAAGAGGTCTGGCTACAGAGTCGCAGGGCTAGACTGCTACAATGCAGCAGAGTCCTAGCCTGCAACCTGACTTAATGCACCAGGCAAGCCAGGCAGTATCCTAAAAGAGCTAGCAGATCCCATGCCTTTTGGATAAATGAAGGCTACTTCATGTAAATCCTCTCCAAATGGAGCTGTGTAAATCTTAAGGGAGAATGTACTACTGTACCACAGACCGTATTCACTTCACTATAGAATCCAAGGAGGAGTTTTCTATTTGGTGTATATTTCACTAGCTGCACGACTGATCTTGTCTAAGTGTAGCGAATATCAATCCTGGCAAGTTTGATGAATGAAATTGATATAGTGTGGCAATGTGCATTTCCATAACCTGTTTGATGTATTGTTCTGCAGGTGGTGTTGACGTCATTAACAAGGTTTACCAGTGTCACCTAATAAACGAGCAAAGGCTTTCTGTCTTTCCCAAATGAAGATGTATCACCGCGCGTGTCACCCAGATCAGGGAGCAAACTCCTATCTCGACTCGGATCCTCTTCCCACAGATCATGAGCGCAGTGGAACACTTCCACAATCTGCTAGAAATAGGGAGAGAACATGGTGTAGATTATACATGTATTCATGCTGACTCTATATGATGTGTTCATATTTGAGTGGATTAAAACAACAACATATTATTTATTTTTTTAAACTTTACTTTTTTACTTTAGAGCAACACACACTTTGGCCTTAGTCCCAAATGGCACACTATTCCCTTTATGCTGCACTACTTATGACCAGGACCTATAGAGTTCTGGTCAAAAGTAGTGCACTATGTAGGGCAGTGGTCACCAACCTTTTCTGAGTCAAGATCACTTTCTGAGTCAAAATGCAAGCCAGGATCTACCGCTCGGATTGAAACAAAAAAATATGACTTTAGAAAACATACGTTTATGCAACATTAACCAATTAAAAACAGCTATGTAGCAATGGGGTCTGTGCAGTAGGCTATAGGCCAGTGGTGGGAAAAGTACTCAATTGTCATACTTGTGTCAAAGTAAAGAAACCTTAATAGAAAATTACTCAAGTAAAAGTGAAAGTCACCCAGTAAAATACTAGTTGAGTAAAAGTCTAAAAGTATTTGGTTTTAAATATATTTAAGTATCAAAAGAAGATATAATTACTAAAATGTACTTAAGTATCATAAGTAAAAGTATAAACCATTTAAAATTCCTTATATTTAGCAAACCAGACGGCACAATCTTCTGTTTATTTATTGGCGGATAGCCAGGGGCACATCCAGGCATAATTTACAAACGAAGCATTTGTGTTTAGTGAGTTCGCCAGATCAGAGGCAGTAGGGATGACCAGGGAGGTTCTCTTGATAAGTGTGTGAATTGGACCATTTTCCTGTCAAAATGTAAAGTGTACTTTTGGGTGTCAGGGAAAATGTATGGAGTAAAAAGTACATCATTTACTTTAGGAATGTCATGAAGTAAATGTTGGCAAAAATATAAATAGTAAAGTAAAGTACAGATACACCAAAAAAACTACTTACATTAAAGTATTATTTACTTAAGTACTTTACACCACTGTTGAAGGCCCAATACATTATCACAGGCTATACCTGAATTGCCCTGCCAATGTTGTTCTTCTCAGACAATTTTGAAATGATTTTAAACAATTTTAGGTATATGATCACACTGGTAATATATAATTTGTTGTGTTACTTGCAAGGCACAACTGAGTGAGCATAATAATTTGCTTTTTTTCCCTTTTTACTGGACTGATGGTCTGCATCTGATGGTCAGTCTGAGGGGAGGGATGGAGCAGAGGTGAGGCTGCCTCTCACCCGACTCACCGTCCCTCCTCTCTCCCTCCCTCCTCTAAGAAAAGGGGGCACAGTTCCAGCTGATGGAGAAACTCAAATTGCACTGCATTATTTCTGCCTCATGCACTAATCCATGTTGTTAGTCATATGACCAGAGAAAGGGAAATATTCCTTGATATTAGAAAAGCCACAAGCCACTAATAATAACAACGCAAGCGTATCTGAAGACTTTGCTATACCCATTCATTGGAGCTACAGTACTGGATGAAAGCGTGAGTGGAAGTAGGGAGAACATGCATTTTATATTTTGACAGTGCTGCTGAATAGCAACTTAAACATGAGCTTACTCATAAAAATAGCAGCTCCTTGCAGTATTTGTTGAGTCTCTCTCTAGTCATGGTTTTAAACGTTTAGAAATCTCACAGTATCAACTTTGCTGTGCATTCGAGGCTTCGTTTAACAGTCGATGGCTCGACAAAACTGTGCAGACACAGTGATCTGAGGTATCTGATTGGCCTATAGGTGCACTTGATTTGCTCTCTGGGCCTTCCGGATAGGCAGAGTTCTGAAGGCTTTACCTGAACCCTCTGTCATTCCATTGATTTATAGTGGGCATGTATGTCAATTGAATTGTGGCTGTTTATTACAGACGTGGGTGGATAGATTTACTGGAGGACTGAATATTATAGGGGGCCTTTCTAAAATACAAAGGACACTCTTCTACAGTATGTGCATAATTATACCTTCTGTTGTAGGACTTGCCTTTGTTTTTAGACACTCTATTGTTCTATTCCTTCTCTGTTTGAACATCACAAGCGTCATTCAAAAACACGGGGAGCGTCATTTTGAAATCATTACCAGTGGAGTCAGAATGAGAACGAGCTGCATGGATTCACTGTGTTCACATCAGCTACATCAGAGGTGACAGATGCAGTCAGCATCCAGTTGATCATTAACTCTGTCTCTCCAGATGTAGAACTCAGGAATCAGCCTGACAATTTGATTAGGTTTTCCTCTGACTGGATGACACTTTAAAATTGGGGGATTGCATCGAATCCTGTCATTTTTTGGGGGGAGATCAAAGGCAAAAATCTATTCCGTAACACCCAGCGTGATGACAGACGAAGGGAACAGAGGAGAGGAGCCCTTTGAATGATCCAAGCTACATGTTGGGGTATTGGTACAAATACAGTTTGGGTACTGATCCAATGGTTAAATGACAGGGAAGCCGGTACTCTTTTTTTTATGGAGAAAATTATGGGGTGGGAATCTCTCTCTTTTTCTCTACCTCTCTTTGTCTCTCTCTCTATCTCTCGCTGCAGCAGTCAGAACAGGGTTTCTGCCTCGGCGGCTGTGTCTTCCTACATCTCCGTCACAGAGGAGCCTTAACAGATCTGTTATCGCACCATCTCCTATCAGTCATTCGGACCGCATCCTGCCATCCCAGCATTCATAGCTCCCGGTTGATAGCCCTCCGCTGCGTCGTAGCTGGGTTATCACCTGTCGTCGTAGCGATGCCAGTGCTGCCTCTCTGAATATCGGGTAAAGAGAGCTATCTTATTAACAGCACACTCCCTTCAGGGGAATGCTACCCCCATCCAAAACAGATTCAAGAGCAAAGTACTTATTCTCACTCACGCCACCAACAAGACGAGAGCCCCATAGGCTTTTATGAAGGCTTCAGGTATTGGTTGATGTTTGTTTTAATGTGAACCAATGAGTCACTTGATTCTGTTTTTACTGTTGCTGTGTGATTTTCGATGCCATCTTTAATCGTGACTTATCTTAGATCCAAGTCCCAAATATGACTAAGCTGTGTTTGCCAGCATGACAACATCCCAGCTTCCCTGCATCTAACATTTGCCCGATTTTCAATGTCACACCACAAGAGAGAGAACACATTTGGATAATCGTGGAGAGGTCTTTATTAGTAACTGGGGCAAAGAAAGGGGGAAAAAAATGGTATTTCTTGGACCCATCTGTGGACGGATGATTCATGACCACAGTATATTACATATTGAGATGTTATTATCAAACACTGGCCTCCTGGCCCTCTGCCTCGCATGGGGGATGCGATGGAGGGATGTTGGGATGAAGGGGAGGGAGAGTGGGGGAGGGTTATAACTCTCATCATACTTCACTGCACCCGTGCCCATCTGTGACTGTCTGACTATACAATCTAATAAAAGGACACAAAGAATGAACAATTTGTTCCCAAGGGACTGTCTGATGTACCATGCCCGTCATGAACACAAAACTTTGTGAAAAAGTTTGGTTTGCTAAGTGTAATATTGTGCTTCTGGGCGATATTTCGGAATGTGTTTTCAGAGCTGGTTCATTATGGTTAAACATAAAACTGTAATGGCAGGGTCTGAATAAACATTGGGCTGTTTTATGACTTTGCTTCTAGAGCAGATGAGGCATGATGATGGTTCTGCGGGGAGAGAGATGCAGGGATGGAAGGGGAGAGATGGAGGTGAATAATGACAGCGTGTGACGTTAACAGCCGACTATGAGCGATAGATAACCACTAGCCTTAAAAAACATTCAGCAATGGGCGGTAGGGCTGGGCCCTTCTCAACTTAAACACTCAGAGTTTTTATTCAACCATATATGTGCACTTTTATGCCTTTGTATAAATCAGACAGCTCCTGAGTCAGAAGTAATGTAATTCAAACAACTGTTGTGCAGTTGAAGTATACACTTAGGTTGGAGTCATTAAAACTAGTTTTTCAACCACTCCACACATTTCTTGTAAACAAAATATAGTTTTGGCATGTCGATTAGGACATCTACTTTGTGCATGACACAAGTAATTGTTTACAGACAGATTATTTCACTTATAATTCACTGTATCACAATTCCAGTGGGTCAGAAGTTTACATACACTAAGTTGACTGTGCCTTTAAACAGCTTGGAAAATTCCAGAAAATGATGCCATCGCTTTAGAATCTTCTGATAGGCTAATTAACATAATTTGAGTCAATTGGAGGTGTACCTGTGGATTTACTTCAAAGCCTACCTTCAAACTCAGTGCTTCTTTGCTTGACATCATGGGAAAATTAAAAGAAATCAGCCAAGACCTCAGAAAAAATATTGTGGACCTCCACAAGTCTGGTTCATCCTTGGTAGCAATTTCCAAATGCCTGAAGGTACCACGTTCATCTGTACAAGCAATAGTAAGCAAGTATATACACCATGGGACCACGCAACCGTCATACCGCTCAGGAAGGAGAAGCATTCTGTCTCCTAGAGATGAACGTACCTTGGTGTGAAAAGTACAAATCAAGCCCAGAACAGCAGCAAAGGACCTTGTGAAGATGCTGGAGGAAACAGGTACAAAAATATCTATATCCACAGTAAACTGAGTCCTATATCGACATAAGCTGAAAGCCCGCTCAGCAAGGAAGAAGCCACTAGTCCAAAACCGCCATAAGAAAAGCCAGACTAGGGTTTGCAACTGCACATGGGGACAAAGATTTAGCTTTTTGGAGAAATGTCCTCTGGTCTGATGAGACAAAAATATAACTGTTTGGCCATAATGACCATCGTTATGTTTGGAGGAAAAAGGCTTGCAAGCCGAAGAACATGATGGGGGTGGCAGCATGGGGGTGGCAGCTTCATGTTGTGGGGGTGCTTTGCTGCAGGAGGGACTGGTGCACTTCACAAAATAGATTGCATCATGAGGTAGGAGAATTATGTGGATATATTGAAGCAATATCTCAAGACATCAGTCAGGAAGTTAAAGCTTGGTCGCAAATGGGTCTTCTAAATGGACAATGACCCCAAGCATACTTACAAAGTTGTGGCAAAATGGCTTAAGGACAACAAAGTCAAGGTATTGGAGTGGCCATCGCAAAGCCCTGACCTCAATCCTGTAGAAAATGTGTGGGCAGAACTGAAAAAGCGTGTGCAAGCAAGGAATCCTACAAACCTGATTCAGTTACACCAGCTCTGTCAGGAGGAATGGGCCAAAATTCACTCAACTTATTGTGGGAAGCTTGTGGAAGGCTAGCCGAAATGTTTGACCCAAGTTAAACAATTTAAAGGCAATTCTACCAAATACTAATTGAGTGTATGTAAACCTCTGACCCACTGGAAATGTGATGAAAGAAATAAAAGCTGAAATAAATCATTCTCTCTACTATTATTCTGGCATTTCACATTCTTAAAATATAGTGGTGATCCTAGGTGACCTAAAACAGGGATTTTTTACTGGGAATTGTGAAAAACAGAGTTTAAATGTATTTGGCTAAGGTGTATGTAAACTTCCCCACTTCAACTGTATATAAATGAGATCATGATGCTATTCTATTTGAAGTAAAAAAAAAAAATTGTTTGGTTCAGGTTGGACTTCGTAATCCCTAATCCCTATTACTTCCAGGCATGTCTTGCGCTCTCTTTCTCTCTTACTGTTTCCTTTCATATCTTTCATGCTTCTCCATATCTATTACCTGTGTATCCAACTCTCCATTGGCAATAGAGTGGTTCATCATCTTCTTTTTTTGTCAGGCGAAAAGCGAGGATGACTAAAACATATGCCTAATCATACAGGACCCTAACAGCTGTTGGAGGTTTGTTCTTGAGAGTTGTCATGGTGACATCTGTCCACCCGCCTCGCTCTATGTTTTCACAGTCCCCTCCAATCACACTAAGAGCTCTGAAATGACTCAGGACAGTTCTGTGTCAGTGCAAATGCGTTTGACAGCACACCCAAGCCATTTATGATATTCTGGGTTCAAATCAAAAGTTCCTACAAATCATTGAAGGGTATATATTGGGGTTGTACAGTAGCTTTGTTTGTGAATCTCTTTCAACAGCCAGGATTAGTTTCCTCTAATTGCAATGAAAACAGAGCTTGTTATAATCTATGCAAGGTGTTATATGAGGTCTACCTCCTGAGAGGTGAGCGGTCTCATCAGTCTATGACACAGCAGATAATCGATAATTGAGTTTGTATTTGTATATCTTATTGGTTGCATAATTCTGTATGTGGCTGCACTCAATCTTGAGTCCATTTAAATGCACTCCCTCACCTCTTGCCAAGCTTAATTACCTCATTCGGTATTCACCATTCAATATTCCCTCTGAGTTCTGTGAACAAAAACGTTCAAGAAATCATGTTGTCACATGGCCTCTTATAGGGTTCGAGGGAGGAAGTCAAATATCATAAATCTGCTGTTTGAATATTCAGAATAAGCTTTCGGGAGAGAACTCCCTTGACATATGTCAGCTTTGCCGACAGGAATTTCATGGTTCATGTTTGACATTAATCTTGTTTTTAAGAGGGGCTACTCATCTGAATTTGATGTGTACTTCAAGGACCCTGCATGTCTGGAATGGATCAAACAACAAAGCTATTTCTGTCAGGTTCAGGAAGAAGAAAAATATCAAGTTATTTTATCAAATTGAACTTAGAATCAAACATTGTTCAGGTGTGCCTTCAGTCTGTTTTTTTTTACTACTGCTTTGGTCTATGGTTTTGTTCATGGAAACTAGGCTATTGTACCTGCATGTGTGTGGGTGCATAGAGAGCTGTTTGGTGAGACAAAGCCAAGTAAACGATGCCTCTCGGCACTAATATTGCAGCAAAGAAAATCACATAGACTCATCCCCCCTGGCATCCAATTTATTTTTAACTCATCTCTTGCTCTTGCCCTGCTGCCTGCGAAAGATGCTCGTCGCTTTCCACTACAGCACGTGCTTAGCAATGCATGAACACGGCACAAACCTCCCGTGCGCATGTTGAGAAATACATTTCACTGCCTGGCTCACAGAGACCTGTGGAGCATGAAAAGGTAGGGCTGTGACCACGGTAGAGAATTGATATTACTGTAATATGGTTCAATTCTCTGAGGCGGTAATTGTCCACAAGTGACAGCAATTCAATCAATGAGGAATGGTCTCCTGTGGAAAGCAAAAAGTTAGACACACAGGTAATAGTTAGCATAAAACCACTAAAGTACATCAGGGCTATTTGGTGAGTAATAACCAATATCTGTTAAATCCATACTGTATGAATAGGGCTATATTATCGTGGCATTAGTGATGTGATAACGGACTTGAAGGATGTTCTGCTTCATGGACAGAATGTTGTGGGTGAACCAGTTCTATAATGTACATGGCAGCTCACAGGTTGCAGGGTTCCTGAAGTGCTTTAGAGCTGTGAGGGGAGGAGTTTTTGTGTGCATCCGTGCGTGTGTTAATTCATCAGTGTGCGTGTGTTGAACCAGTTTACAGTAACGTGGTTTGTGGGCACTGTTGTATCTAATTGATTCAACATTTCATGTGCTGTCTACTGTCATGCAAGCCCAAGTGATTTTTACTGTAAATATGGTTTCTGAGGTTCCCATGTAATGGTAACCTACAAGACAGGACACTCATTCCGCACAGCTCACGTTGTCCTCATTATATAAGCCTATCCTAGTCATGATCAGACATTGACCTACACAGATCCCTCTCGGACCTTCACAATGATAATGTACTGACGCGTGTGGGTTTTAGGAGTCATTTTCAGGCCAATCAGGCATTTCCCACTTTATGTCTGTGCTGTTATCACTGCTCTGATGAAGCATGAAAGTACCTCGCTCACTCACCTTGAGTTTGGATGTTCGTGAGGAGAGGCATATGTGAAGGGAGAGAGGTGTGTGTGTATGTGTGTGTGTGCCGAGTGCCTCTCCGGACTAACACTTTGAGAATGAGGGGCGCTGTCTTTGTTACAAGTTGAATCACTAGCCTGGAGGCAGGTGTGTTAACACTCTGATTCCTACTTTGTGATAGGTTTTCACATATGCAGACATACTATAAAAGAGGTGCTGACCGCATAGGAGAACCCATTGAAGAACCATTTTTGGTTCCAGGTAGAATGCTTTTGGTTCCAGATTTAACCCTTTTGGGTTCAATGTAGGACCATTTCCACAGAGAGTTCTACATGGAACCCAAAAAGTTCTATGTGGAACCAAAAAGTGTTCTCCTATCGGGAGTTTCTGTATTTGAGGATGGCTACATTTAAAAAAACATGTATTTAACCAGGCAAGTCAGTTAAGAACAAATTCTTATTTTCAATGATGACCTAGGAACAGTGGGTTAACTGCCTGTTCAGGGGCAGAACAACAGATTTGTATCTTGTCAGCTCAGGGGTTTGAACTTGCAACCTTCCAGTTACTAGTCCAACGCTCTAACCACTAGGCTACCCTGCCACCCCACCTCTAATACATCATACATTTGCTTATAATCTACTACAAAATGTTTCAGAAATATAGTCAGTTATTAAAGAATGAACATGACATAACACTATCTCCCCAAAATTAAAAATTAAGTTAATTATTTTGACACAGATTCTACATACTGTCATCATACTCCATAATACTCTCTCTGACAACATCCTTGCCAACCACGTCTGTACAGTACACATCTGACAGAACAGGGTTTCCTGAAAGGCCTCTCTGTTGCTTCTTTGTTGCTGCAGGGAGTGTCTGTGAAAAAGTCTCCTTATGTTTGGGCTTGTGGGATGTTAAAGGTGGCTAAGTGACGTTTGACTCATTGTGCTTGGCAGTTCTGCCATCCATTTTGAGACGAGAAACACTTTGGCTGGGCCTGTGGAGCTAGGAGTCAGGGCAGCAGGGTGATGAATGGGACCGTTCAGAGACCAGGATGGGGGCCCTGCCTGGCTGCACTCAATCTACTGTATGGTGGTGGGACTGGGAAAAACACATTATCTTTCATGACTGCTGGGTTTGGAACCAGTGGTAGGCAGCATACAGGTGAGGCAAGAGCTGTTTTGGCAGATGGTCAGACCAGCACACCTGCCAGTAGTGTAGAGTAAATTAGTGTTGTGGGTTGTCTTACTGTAGAAAGGAACAGAATCTATGAATAGACTAAGAAGTTCAATGGCGCCAAAGGGGGTGGCTGCTGTTTTACGGACTCCTAATCAGTTGTATTATTCTTTTTCGCAAGGTTTGTAACCTTTTTGTACATACTGTTTCTGCCACCGTTTCTTATGACTGAAAAGAGGTTTATGACATCAGAACAGCGATTACTCACCTCAGACTGGACAAAGATTTTTTCTATAATGAATCGGAGGCTAAAGATTTATGGATTCTCCCAGACCAGGCCCAAATCCCCATCATTTGCATGAAGAGTAGACACAGATACAGGGGCCGCAGATCTGAGTGTTCGGTGAGACTTGTTGGCGAGTGTATAATCCGTCTTTACCATCTGTCTTACTGACGAACGTGTAATCACTGGAGAATAAACTGGATGAGCTCCGTTCGAGACTATCCTACCAAAACTGTGATATCTTATGTTTCACCGTACAGTGCATTCGGAAAGTATTCAGACCCCTTGACTTTTTCGACATTTTGATACGTTACAGCCTTATTCTAAAATTGATTAAATCATTTTTTTCCATCAATCTACATACAATACCCCATAATGACAAAGCAAAAACAGGTTTTAAACATTTTTGCAAATGTATTAAAAATAAACTGAAATATCACATTTAGATACGTATTCAGACCCTTTACTCAGTACTTTGTTTAAGCATCTTTGGCAGCGATTACAGCCTTGAGTCTTCTTGGGTATGACGTTACAAGCTTGGCACACCAGTATTTTGGGAGATTCTCCCATTCTTCACTGCAGATCCTCTAACGCTCTGTCAGGTTGGATGGGGAGGGTTGCTGTACAGCTATTTTCAGGTCTCACCAGAGATGTTCCGATCGGGTTCAAGTTCGGGCTCTGGCTAGTCCACTCAAGGACATTCAGAGACTTGTCCCAAAGCCACTTCTGCATTGTCTTGGCTGTGTTCTTAGGGTCGTTGTCCTGTTAAAAAGTGAACCTTTGCCCCAGTCTGAGGTCTTGAGCACTCTGGAGCAGGTTTTCATCAAGGATCTCTCTGTACTTTACTCCGTTCATATTTCCCTCGATCCTGAATAGTCTCCCAGTCCCTGCCGCTGAAAAACATCCTCACAGCATGATGCTGCCACCACCATGCTTCACCGTAGGGATGGTGCCAGGTTTCCTCCAGATGTTACGCTTGGCATTCAGGCCAAGGAGTTCATCAGACCAGAGAATCTTGTTTCTCATGGTTTCAGAGTCCTTTAGGGGCCTTTTGGCAAACCAAGCAGTCTTTCATGTGTCTTTTACTGAGTAGTGGCTTCCGTCTCTACCATAAAGGCTTGATTGTTGGAGTGCTGGGGAGATGGTTGTCCTTCTGGAAGGTTCTCCCTTCTCCACATAGGAACTCTAGAGCTCTGTCAAAGTGACCATTGGGTTCTTGGTCACCTCCCTGACCAAGGCCCTTCTTCCCCCGATTGCTTTGTCCAGGCGGCCAGCTCTAGGAAGAGTCTTGGTGGTTCCAAATTTCTGAATGATGGAGGCCATTGTGCAATGCTGCAGAAATGTTTTGGTACCCTTCCCCAGATCTGTGCCTTAACATAATCCTGTCTCGGAGCTCTACGGACAATTCTTTCAACCTCTTGGCTTGGTTTTTGCTCTGACATGCACGGTCAACTGTAAGACCTTATATAGACAGGTGTGTACCTTTTCAAATCCTGTCCAATCAATTGAATTTACTACAGATGGACTCCAATCAAGTTGCAGAAACATCTCAAGGATGATCAATGGAAACAGGATGCACCTGAGTTCAATTTTGAGTCTCACAGCAAAGGGTCTGAATACTTATGTAAATAAGGTATTTCTGTTTTTTATTTTTAATACATTTCTAAAACATTTCTAAAAACCTCTTAATTTTGTCGTTATGGGGTATTGTGTGCAGATTGATGACAAATGTTTTTTTTTTTTACAATTTAGAATAAGGTTGTAACCTAACAAAATGTGGAAAAAGTCAAGGGATCTGAATAGGTTTTTTTCAGCGTTGTACTGTACTCAATTTTGTGTTGAAATGTAACTATGCGTCATTGCGTTTCACTCTGTACAGTATTCATGTATAATAACTCACTTTCTTTAGTTAAGAGTAATGCTTACTCCTACAGGTGTCAATACAATTTACTCTGACTCATAATATTTAAAAAATGTACTCTGATCAGGGTAAACACAGAAACATTATATTACTACTATAAATCAGTCAAAACAAAATATTGCACAACAGGATTTTTTTTGTTACGTGAGATGCAAAAACAGTTCAAACAGTACTTGCATGGTGTACAATCCTTGAAATAAAATAAAGCTAAAGGGACAGTATGAATTGAAAGCCACACCACTGTTCCTCCTTGGGGGAATTTCTCAATTGTTCTGATACTGTGTACAATCATGGAAATATAATCACAGGAAGCAGTACGGGACCACTGTCATGCCCTGACCTTAGAGAGACATTTTATTTCACTATTTGGTTAGGTCAGGGTGTGATTTGGGGTGGGCATTCTATGTTGTATATTTCTGTTTTGGCTGAGTATGTTTCCCAATCAGAGGCAGCTGTCTATCGTTGTCTTTGATTGGGAATCATACTTAGGCAGCCTTTTTCCCACCTGTGTTTGTGGGTAGTTATTTTCTGTTTAGTCTCTGTTACCTGACAGAACTGGTCGCTTTCGTTTAGTTACTTTGTTCAAGTGTTTTTTGATAATCCTGAACACTTTTCACACTGCGCTTTGGTCCACTCCTTCTGACGACAGGCAACTTTAAACGCATTAAAATGTTCACATATACAGAGTGTGTCTAAAGCAAAGATAACCAGCAGTACTTTGTCATCTTTTACAAGAATAGACTGGATTTTGTGAAATATTGGCATCTCACAATGAACTTGACGGTATACATTCCCTCAATGTTTGGCCCACTTTACACTCAAAACCTTAGTGGAAGAAGGCACCCAGAGTGCGCTTGCGATCTCATGAGCTCCTTCCGTTACATTCAAGGGCACCATTTTCCCTGGACCAATATATCTATATGTTTGCCAGTTGTATGCCATCTCACTTTGGTGTTTATTGGCTAATGTTTTAGTTATGTTTTATAAAGTTTGTCTTTAAAAAAGAATGGTGTTTTGATTCGTAGCGCACACACCAGCTATGGAGATTTTCTGAATATATTGCTGCTAGGGACAAAAAATTATGCTTTGGTAACATTTTTCCAGGAAACAAATGCTCAAACAATCTGTGATGATCTGCAATGCAGTGCTTCAAATATACTGTAATACCATCTGATAACACTGGAGAAAATACAGTGTTGACTATTTGAAGAAACAAAAGCAGCAAATGCCAGTGTTGTTCATTTGGAGACACCAAGTCACCAAAGGTAAGTGGTAGATTGCGTAGTAGGAACCAAGACTGAATGGAAAATCATTGGAACCTTCAAGTAACTTCACTGCAGGGGGTCTGTTACATATAACCATATTTGAAGCTCTGAATTCTCATAAATTTCTTTTGAAGTTAAATGCTTGTTTTGCAAGTGCTGTAGTAGCAATTTCACCTCATATTGTCCAACACCTTCCAAGATGTCATGCATGATATCAACTGAAAAATTATCACTTGTATGGAAGTACTGTTATTGTCACGCCCTGGTCGAAGTATTTTGTGTTTGTCTTCATTTATTTGGTCAGGCCAGAGTGTGGCATGGGTTTTTGTATGTGGTGTGTTTTGTATTGGGATTATAGCTTAGTGGGGTGTTCTAGATAAGTCTATTGCTGTCTGAAGTGGTTCTCAATCAGAGGCAGGTGTTTATCGTTGTCTCTGATTGGGAACCATATTTAGGCAGCCATATTATTTGAGTGTTTCATGGGTGATTGTCCTGATGTCCCTGTTCTGTGTTTATTTACACCAGTATAGGCTGTTTCGGTTTTCGTTACGTTTGTTGTTTTTGTATTGATTCGTGTTCACGTTTGTTTATTAAACATGGATCGTAATCTACATGCCGCATTTTGGTCCGACTCTCCTTCACACCTAGAAAGCCGTAACAGTTGTGAATTTAACCAGATTTTTTTTTTTTTAATCTTGGGTCTGTCTTCACTAAACTATGTCTCAAAGTCGTGTTTCTCAACAAGACAGAAACGGAAGCAATATCTTGCACTAAAAGATCCCACAAAACCAAATAAACCATGAATACCAAAGTTGTCACTCACCAGTTACTTGGACAATAGTTCCATGAATTTGGTGATCGTATAAGGGAACCATAATTCCATCACAAAATGTTTACACCCCATACAATTGGGTCAAGTAGTGAGTGAAACATACATTTTTATATATTGAGCATGAAATAGAGAAACTAGGTGAATATTGAGCAGAGAGGAATTCCACTTTGGAGAGACATTTCTTAAAATTAAAGTAAATGGCACCCAATGTATGTATGCCAAGCTTCGATCCAAGAGGATTAGCGGTTTCAAAGTCGTCAAACAAGAGTTGAATTTGTATTGCATGTTTCTCTTTTGAGAACAGAGCACGATTCTTAAAGAAATATCCGTCACGCAAGACATAGAGTAGACTTTCTTTGGGACCATCCACAGGCTGCAACATTTTGTGTGCATTTTTGTAAATAGACTCTAACATCTGCAAAATGGGTATGTACAATAACCTGGTCATATGTTCCACTGGTTATATTTTGTCAAATCTTGTGCCAAGAACATATTCAACTGGACCTATAGTTCCCAACTTCTCTGAGAAATATTTCAACCTTTTGGTTTCAGAATTCAATACACTGAAAGGATTTTCAATTTGCCCAAAACACCCTAAATCTATTTTACACCCAATGCCATTGTTGCCAGTTTCCTGTAAAGTTAGGCTCGTCTTCACTGACTCTTTAGCTTGACTGTGGATATCATCAACTGTCTCATCCATGGTACTGTAACGGATGTTGTCTGGAGATAGAGAGGAGGACCAAAGCACAGCGTGGTAAGTGTTCATGATGATGTTTAATTAAAACTCAGAACACTAAACAATAAATGACAACGTGAATTTACAAAACCGAAACAGTACCGTGTGGCCCAAACACTCACACGGAAACAAGCACCCACAAACCAAAAGTGAAACCCAGGCTACCTAAGTATGGTTCTCAATCAGGGACAACAATTGACAGCTGCCTCTGATTGAGAACCATACTAGGCCGCACTCAAAAACCAACATAGAAAAACAAACATAGGCTGCCCACCCCAACTCACGCCCTGACCATACTAAAACAAAGACAAAAACAAAGGAACTAAGGTCAGAACGTGACAGGTACTGACTAAAGTGTCCACTGTTGTCTCACCAGCTCCTGCTGCTTTGAGTTGAGTTATTGTTGTGGCACAACTATCCACAGTGGTCTTATCACAATGTGAGCTTGGTGCTGGCACATCGCCAAAATAATTTGCTGTAAAACCGTTAGCAGCGTTAGAGGGACCTCCGCCATCATTATTAGAAACTGCTTCGGTACACTCTTCATATGCCCTGTTAAGATGCTTTCTATATCCAGAAAAAGTGCCAAATGCATGTGAACAACCAACATGACCACACTTTAAACACAGATATTTCCCTGGACAAAGACACGGGATTCACTTCAGATGTTTTACAAGGCTATTGGCATATGCCTGGCGGCGTTTGCAAACAAAATAAAACATTTGTCTCTAACAGATCTGTTTAAAGCAACATTCTGGCCCTCAACCTCTGCTACCCTGGGATTCTCCTTAGTTGTATCAACGTCAGTGTCACAGATTGTCGTTTATAGAGAAGTGTACACGTTTGCCAGACCCTGACTGTAAGAGGTACCAAAGACAAAGTGAGTTTTGTAAAGCTTATCAAAACAGCCCAGTGAGCCAGTATATAGCCTCGTCCCCTGTATTAAGCCTCTTTATTGTTATGTACATTTGTTACTTTAAAAAGAAGAAAAAATGTACCTTAGTAAACATTTTGTGGATGGGTATAATTTGTATGTATAAAATGTATAATAGTAATATTTAAAATTACTAAACCGGGTAATTTTGTATACATTCATTTAAATTTGCATCGGGCCGCTTCTGGGGGGATTCTGGTAAGATGTCGGCAAAGTCGACTGAATTCTGGTAGACGGAAACGGCCCGATGTACTTGTGCCGATTCTGGGCAGTCATTCATTTTGATTCTGGGCGAGTCCGACACCCGATTCCGGGCTGATTCCATCAGTTCCGGCCCCTATGAAGAGGGCCGATTCCTCATTGCTAGCTGGGTATTCTCATCAAGTTGTAGCTACATGTAATTTACCTGTTTCCACTCTAGTCTGTTTCCACTCAATGATGACTTCTCATATGATACATACCCATTGATTCTTGAAGTGTATATATATATATATATAGCATACCCTACTAGAAGCCCAAATGTAAGATTGTTTTACTCCAATATTATGGATGGTCAGTCCTTGCATCCATAGCTCTGTCTAAGAATTTGAATGGTATCATTTCTCCAGCCCCGCCCCATAGCTTTTTACCAAAACAGGGACATGGAAGATGCTTTATTTTTTCTACTGCTAATTGCCACATAAAGTGCTTTCTAATATCTTCATATTGTAACCTGCAGTAGGCTATATGAGTACAGTATAATGAAAAGAATGGCTCCTACTACCCTGACCAAGGGCTTTTGTTCTTGCTGGCAAACGCTAATCCCCCGTCATTTAGACCAAAAGTTAAGTATTACTTAAATTTCAGCAATGCAATGTTTGGTTCCTCCTTGTGTAGTTTACTAAGTGTTCTTATTAAGTTGTTTGAGTTCGGGGATCTGGGGGTAGAAGCTGTTTTCCTCATCTTGAAGAAAAATGGAGAACAAAGTGCAGCACCTGGCCCATTAGTGGAGCACAACAGGTTGTCATGCCAACTGGAGTTCCTTTGCAGGTAAAGTATTATTGTAAAACAGATTAAAAGTCAGACAATGTAGTTACTGTGTTTCTTGTTTTCCTAAGCTCATTTTCCATAAATACAGAAAATAATAATAAGTGGGTGCTTATTTTATATACAGTATATTAAGTGTCATTCTGCACCATGTTCATGTTCATTTAATTTGGACATTTTCACTTAGGGGTGTACTCACTTTTGTTGCCAGCGGTTTAGACATTAATGGCTGTGTGAGTTATTTGAGGGGACAGCAAATTTACACTTATACAAGCTGTACACTCACTACTTTACATTGTAGCGAAGTGTCATTTCTTCAGTGTTGTCACATGAAATGATATACTCAAATATTTACAAAAATGTGAGGGGTGTACTCACTTTTGTGATATACTGTATGTATGTTATCCATGCCAAGCTCTCTGTCTCCCCCTTTGGCTGAATGTGGTGGAAAAGGTTGGTTCCCCTTCCGCTCTTTTGAGGAGGGGACATCGCCATTAGACGTCTGAGGCATGAGTTAACCATCAAGACACTGTCATCTTTTAGAAAGAAACAGCTGAAAGACATACTGACAAAGGCAGGAGACTTCAAATGTGAAATTAGTAGGTGTAAATTAATGATATCTTTGTCTCATTCTATTTTGTCATGGTTAAATTTTATGATTCAATTATTACTTGAGATAACTGAATAGATATTGAAGACCTGCCACTGAAATGACTCTTAACTGTATGCTGTATTAACTGTATTATTGTGTGAAAAAGAAGTAAGGGAAGCTCTGCACAATAATAGATTTTTTTAGATTGAATTTGCTCTTTTGGTAAACAGGTTCATGTCTTTCTCCCTCTCTGATCACGTGTAGAATAAAGCCTTAATGGCAGTAATGTGCTGTAACTTATGGTTTTGCCTTGTTGTTCAATATTCATCTTTCAGATCTTTCTTTATAGCCAGTTAGTGCAACTTAACGATAGACCTTTTGCACATTGCTCCCCCTCCCCCCATGCGAGGCGAGGGACAACCCGAGCCCGAGTGGAACTCCAGTCCCCCAAAGAAGTGGCGAGGGCAAGCTGGGCCCCAGTGGACCTCCTGTGCCCCCCAGACATGGCGAGGAACAGTCTAGCCTCAGCGGACTTCCAGGGCCCACCAGACCCCTTGTTGCATTCACACCTGATCAGCCGGTGGGTCTACATTGTCCCCAATTATTTGATGGCCATTTTCAAAAGTCTGTCCAAAATATGCTTCTGCAACAACATTGCTACTAGCAAAGACCCTGAAAAAACAACAAAAACAGGGTTGTTGCTTCAGGGTTCAGTGGAGACCAATCATATTTCAGCTACATAGGGGAAGTGTTGAGGGGTCTGAGCTACAAAGTAGTATCGCCTACCTGTTTGTGAATGCAGAGGAAAGGCTATGGGCCATATAACTGATATGATGTATAATTAGCAATATTACAATCTTTGTTACAGACCTTTGTGGTTTCTTCTGGGTATCCTGCCTGGGAGACTATTCTGGTAGGTCCACTTCTCTTCACTGATAACCAAAAGGCCATATATTTCCGCATCATTCTTGCTGGTTCACCTAGCAGTCCACTACACCTGTCACTTGTACAAACAACCTTGAACCCATTACTGATGTTTGTATTCAAGACCAAACCTTGGTCACATCTATCAACACTCATCTATCAACGCTCATCTACAAACTCCAACAGAAGAACAACCACCGTGGGAACCAACACAGAAAGCATCAGGACACCGCACGCGCCGAAAACAACAAGGTGCTGAAGGCGCCGTTCATCATACTGCAAAACGGAACCCATCGTGGTTTTCCGACACCAACGAGGGAGCCCCAATAGGCACATGGGTTCCTCCGGTACATGAGATTACAGGCCGGGCACCACAGGAGGAGACAACACACAACATGAACACCGGGGGACCACTCTACAAGTAAGTTAACACACGACAAGAAGCACTACAACACGTGTGGCTCTCAAGCTGGTGGGGTGCTCACAGTGGCTTCCGAGTGGTAAAAAAAGGCGAGGGAGAAACCGTTCATAACAGCGTGGGAGAAACTGTTCAGCAAACGTAGGGTCAAGGCACACAAGGGACCGGTGGACCACGGGGTCACAGGACACCTCACAAAAACCAATTGAATATCCTATTCAACCCACAGAGAGGGACACAACAGCCTCCCACACTCTTTGGACCAGTCGCTACAGAACTACACAAGTCAGATCCAAAACAAACACAGGAAGAGCCAATGCCTCCTTACCTGTTCTCCAGAAACCCTGTGTCCACCAAACAGGTGACAACGAGGGAGCACCAACCGGATTGTAGGAATCAGCCGAGCTCCCATAGGCTAGAGCAACTACACAACAAAGAACGGACCAAATGGATGATCGCCCGTCACCACCCACCAGCCCACCTTTCTCAAAAGGTCTCGTCATTGATCAGACTGCTACAGGGATGGAGTTGGACTCACCCAGACCTCGAGGGAGCACACCTTAAGACTGTCTCGACACACACCTTTTTGCACGTTCCAACTCCGGTCCAATATTGTTTCTCCACCATATTTAGGGGTACTGGTACATAGTCAATGTGCGGGGGTACAGGTTACAATATCAGCGAGACACTCGCAACAGATACAGGCTTCCCGAGAGGCGCAGCGGTCCTAAGGCACTGCATCTTAGTGCAAGTGGCATCACTACAGTCCCTGGTTCGATTCCAGGTTGTATCACATCCGGCAGTGATTGGGAGTCCCTTAGAACGGGGCACAATTGGCCCAGAGTTGTCCAGGATTGGCAGGGGTAGGCAGTCATTGTAAATGATAATTTGTTCTTAACTGACTTGCCTAGTTAAATAAAGGTTAAATAAATGAAAAGATATGACGTGGGATCCTAAGGATATCTGGAGCCGTACTACAAACAACGGGACAGGGATCGACGTTCAGGCAACAAGGGTGACATGTATCTGCTGCCAACTTAACACAGCGACAGATCACCGCTCAAGCACTACAACGACAGATCTCGCTGCCGAAACTCATCAGGGCACTTCACCACCTGGAGGAAATCGAAATCCACCTCACGGTTGGCCAACTTCCTCTGGACTATTGATGAAAGCAACCCTGTCGACCCATCCTTGGCGACTCCAACACCGTTCACCTGCCACAGATCCGCTCAAACTTGGTACAAATGGAAGCCTACCCTGGTGCCTGCCTCTGCCACGCCGTCCAACTATCTGCGGCCTGCCCAGAAGTGACTAAAGTCGTCATCTTCTTTGGCCTCAACAACTGCGTAGCCGGCACAGCCACGACCTCCCACAAGGGCCTGAACCTCCTGCTCAGCACGGCCTCTCAGGCCTTCCCCAACGCAGCCATCTTTGTGCCCAAGACCAACTACTAACCGGTGATGGAGCTGTACGATAGGATGAACTTGGACGTCCTCAACGAGTTGATCGGCTAGAAACAACAAGTCCCCCCTGTTGCCCACGTCAGAGTTCCGCACAACGAGGGATGACCTGCACTAGACCCAAGCCACAGGCGCGGTGATGTGACACCTGTGGAGCCGCACCCTAAATTAGACAGGTTGCTCTCTGGCCCAAACCAGGGGGAGAGTGCCTGGACGGCCCCGCAGCTGCTACCGGCCTCTCTGGCCGGGAGCCCTGCACTTGCCGGCAATACATATGTATGTACATATAAACCCTGTCGACCCATCCTTGGCGACTCCAACACCAAAATAAATAACATTTATTTTCAATGAGAAGAGCATGTGCCTCGCCAAAGCAACACAAAGTTCACAGAATCACAAAATCAAGTGCTGAGTCAGGGTGATTCCACAAAATGTTACTCCACTCCATATCACTGTGTGTGTATCATTTTGACTCCACGGGGTGAGATCTTGCGTGGAGCCCCAGTGGTCTTGTATGTCTTCCATTTCCTAATAATTGCTCCCACAGTTGATTTCTTCAAACCAAGCTGCTTACCTATTGCAGATTCAGTCTTCCCAGCCTGGTGCAGGTCTACAATTTTGTTTCTGGTGTCCTTTGACAGCTCTTTGGTCTTGGCCATAGTGGAGTTTGCAGTGTGACTGTTTGAGGTTGTGGCCAGGTGTCTTTTTTATACTGATAACAAGTTCAAACAGGTGCCATCAATACAGGAAACGAGTGGAGGACAGAGGAGCCTCTTAAAGAAGAAGTTACAGGTCTGTGAGAGCCAGAAATCTTGCTTGTTTGTAGGTGACCAAATACTTATTTTTCACCATAATTTGCAAATAAATTTATTTAAAAAATCGTACAATGTGATTTTCTGGATTTTCTTTTCTCATTTTGTCTGTCATAGTTGAAGTGTACCTATGATGAAAATTACAGGTCTTTCTCATATTTTTAAGTGGGAGAACTTGCACAATTGGTGGCTGACTAAATACTTTTTTGCCCCACTGTATATAGACATACAGTGGGGAGAACAAGTAAGTATTTGATACACTGCTGATTTTGCAGGTTTTCCTACTTACAAAGCATGTAGAGGTCTGTAATTTGTATCATGGGTACACTTCAACTGCGAGAGACAGAATCTAAAACAAAAATCCAGATAATCACATTTGTATGATTTTTAAGTAATTCATTTGCATTATATTGCATGACATAAGTATTTGATACATCAGAAAAGCAGAACTTAATATTTGCTACAGAAACCTTTGTTTGCAATTACAGAGATCACACGTTTCCTGTAGTTCTTGACCAGGTTTGCACACACTGCAGCAGGGATTTTGGCCCACTCCTCCATACAGACCTTCTCCAGATCCTTCAAGGTTCGGGGCTGTTGCTGGGCAATACGGACTTTCAGCTCCCTCCAAAGATTTTCTATTGGGTTCAGGTCTGGAGACTGACAAGGCCACTCCAGGACCTTGAGATGCTTCTTACGTAACCACTCCTTAGTTGCCCTGGCTGTGTGTTTCGGGTCGTTGTCATGCTGGAAGACCCAGCCATGGCCCATCTTCAATGCTCTTACTGAGGGAAGGAGGCTGATGGCCAAATCTCGCGAAACATGGCCCCATCCATCCTCCCCTCAATACGGTGCAGTCGTCCTGTCACCTTTGCAGAAAAGCATCCCGAAAGAATGATGTTTCCACCTCCATGCTTCACGGTTGGGATGGTGTTCTTGGGTTTGTACTCATCCGTCTTCTTCCTCCAAACACAGCGAGTGAAGTTTACACCAAAAAGCTCTACTTTTGTCTCATCAGACCACATGACCTTCTCCCATTCCTCCTCTGGATCATCCAGATGGTCATTGGCAAACTTCAGATGGGCCTGGACATGCGCTGGCTTGAGCAGGGGGACCTTGCGTGTGCTGGAGGACTTTAATCCATGACGGCGTAATGTATTACTAATGGTTTTCTTTGAGACTGTGGTCCCAGCTCTCTTCAGGTCATTGACCATGTGTAGTTCTGGGCTGATCCCTCACCTTCCTCGTGATTATTGATGCCCCACGAGGTGAGATCTTGCATGGAGCCCCAGACCAAGGGTGATTGACCGTCATCTTGAACTTCTTCCATTTTGTAATAATTGTGCCAACAGTTGTTGCCTTCTCACCAAGCTGCTTGCCTATTGTCCTGTAGCCCATCACAGCTTTGTGCAAGTCTACAATTATATCCCTGATGTCCTTACACAGCTCTCTGGTCTTGACCATTGTGGAGAGGTTGGAGTCTGTTTGAGTGTGTGGACAGGTGTCTTTTATACAGGTAACGAGTTCAGACAGGTGCAGTTAATACAGGTAATGAGTGGAGAACAGGAGGGCTTCTTAAAATAAAACTGGTCTGTGAGAGCTGGAATTCTTACTGGTTGGTAGGTGATCAAATACTTATGTCATGCAATAAAATGCAAATTATTTACTTAAAATTTTCTGGACTTTTGTTTTAGATTCCAACTCACAGTTGAAGTGTACCTATGATAAAAATTACAGACCTCTACATGCTTTGTAAGTAGGAAAACCTGCAAAATCGGCAGTGTATCAAATACTTGTTCTCCCCACTGTATATAAACTCAGTAACAACAAAAAACTTCCCTTTTTCAGGACCCTGTCTTTCAAAGATAATTCATAAAACAAATTAATAATAATTTCACAGATCTTAATTGTAAAGGGTTTAAACACTGTTTCCCAAACAATTAATGAACATGCACCTGTGGAACGGTCGTTAAGACACTAACAGCTTACAGATGTAGGCAATTAAGGACACAGTTATGAAAACTTAGGACACTAAAGAGGCCTTTCTACTGACTCTGAAAAACACCAAAAGGGTGTTGCCCAGGGTCCTTGCTCATCTGCGTGAATGTGCCTTAGGCATGCTGCAAGGAGGCATGATGACTGCATATGTGGCCAGGGCAATAAAATTCAATGTCTGTACTGTGAGACGCCTAAGACAACGCTACAGGTAGACAGGATGGACAGCTGATCATCCTCGCAGTGGCAGATCACGTGTAACAACACCTGCACAGGATTGGTACATCCGAACATCACACCTGCGGGTCAGGTACAGGATGGCAACAACTGCCCGAGTTACACCAGGAACGCACAATCCCTCCATCAGTGCTCAGACTGTCCGCAATCTGCTGAGAGAGGCTGGACTGAGGGCTTGTAGGCTTGTATGGTGAGGACCTGCCTTACAACATCACCGGTAACAACGTTGCCTATGGGCACAAACCCAGACCAGATAGGACTGGTAAAAGGGGTGTTCACTGATGAGTTGCGGTTTTGTCTCACAAGGGGTGATTGTTAGATTCGCGTTTATTGTCAAGGGAATGAGCATTACACCGGGGGCCAGTACTCTGGAGCGGGATCTATTTGGAGGTGGAGGGTCCATCATGGTCTGGGGCAGTGTGTCACAGCATCATTGGACTGAGCTTGTTGTCATTGCAGGCAATCTCAATGCTGTGTGTTAGAAGGAAGACATCCTCTTCCATCATGTGGTACCCTTCCTGCAGGCTCATCCTGACATGACTCTCCATCATGACAATGCCACCTGACATACTGTTTTGTTCTGTGCGTGATTTCCTGTAAGACAGGAATGTCAGTGTTCTGCCATGACCAGAGAAGAGCCCGGATCTCAGTCCCATTGAGCACGTCTGGGACCTGTTGGATCGGAGGGTGAGGGCTAGGGCCATTCCCCCCAGAAATTGCAGGTGCCTTGATAGAAGAGTGGGGTAACATCTCACAGCAAGAACTGACAAATCTGGTGCAGTCCATGAGGAGGAGATGCACTGCAGTACTTAATGCAGCTGGTGGCCACACCAGATACTGACTGCTGCGTTTGATTTTGACCCCCCCTTTGTTCAGGGACACATTATTCCATTTCAGTTAGTCACATGTCTGTGGAACTTGTTCAGTTTATGTCTCAGTTGTTGAATCTTGTTATGTTCATACAAATATTTACACATGTTAAGTTTTCTGAAAATAAACGTAGTTGACAGTGAGAGGACGTTTCTTTTTTTGCTGAGTGTGTATATACTGTATATGGAAATGCAGACCATTACATTGATGGAAGGAAGCTGCAATCTATCTGCAATATTACATCTAATCTACCCCCACTAAAAAAAGAAAATGTTAAAGCAAAAATATAAAAATGATACTAAAAGAAAAATAACAAAACAAAATGTTTCCAGCTGCCCATTTTTGAGACAGTGGACGCCAACCTCCTCCCTACTGCCTGAAGGGGCTAGAGGAGGAGTGCCCCTCTAAATTACGCCAGGGACAAGACGCCTCTAAAAAGGCTGCCCCACACCATCAGAGTTTTAAGATTGAACAACACAAAAAAAAATAATGAAAAAGTAAATGAAAAAAAATAAAAATATTACTGCATCCCACCTTTAACTCTTTTTCATGTTCAAGAAGTGAAGCGGGTGCTCATGCTTGCAGGAAATCCCCAACACGCCTGTCCGGTCCAATTTCGTTGTTTTTGGATTGGACTTGATGATGTTGCCCGCTTGAAATCGTTGACAACCCTGCACATTTTTTTTATATCAAGTACAGTACAGGTATAACGTACTGAGCTGTTTACCTGAAGCAAATCACACACAGTTGTGCCAGATTCAGTGCCTAAATGGATCTTTCATGAGACAACCAATAATATTACATTCAACATACACAATATTAACAATCCATGTTCAACCTTAAGACTACTGAGTCAAACAGATAAAGTGGGGGGACAACTGCATCATTTAAATACGAATTAGTGGCAAGCTTTGATATCATGAGTTCAAATAATTCTAGATTTTGTTCACATTCCCTTCCATTTCTGCATAAGGTAATAATGGAAGGAATCCTTAAAATGCAGTGCATATTACATTCAAGTATAATGTTATCACTTTACCCCAGTTGATGATATGCGCTTACAAATGAATCAATCCACATCAGCTTGGTTAGCAAAGTACTTTTCCTCATGTTTTGTTGGCTCATAACTTGAGCCAGACAACCTTTTTCCTAGGCAAACCTAAAAGCCCATCCGCTGCTACCACCACTGTTCCATTGTCCTGTAAAGAGATGTCAAATATACTTATACTATACAATACTATACAACGTTATAGTTTTTGGACCCGAGGAAGCTGCTGCTTTGTAACAGATCATGTGAATCCCAATAAACAAATAAAATGAAAGACTAGAAGTCTGTTAGTCTGTACAATTGTTTGACAAAAATTCAACAGAGATGTTTCTAACAGAAAATGTGGGTTTATGAAAGAGGGAGACGTCACAATTGTGCTTTGATGTGTTTTTGGGGGTGTGCTAAACAATTAAATAGGCCATCAAAATACAACAAACCTTGAGACAGAGCAAGCACTGGTTTCCATCGGCAGTTTCTGCATGACGGAACTCCACATAGGTCTCATTTGTCAGGGCAGCATACAAGTCTTTTCCCTGAAAGGAATGAACAGTCACTTGATGGCACTGATTCATTACTGCATTCCATCAGAGTAGGCCATCAACACATGTAGCAAATGAATCTTCACATGCAAGTAGCACATGGTTTTGATGACAGATCAGGAATTTGTTTATGAACTTTTGCAGACAAAGTAGACATATTATAGAAAACAGTAAGGAAGTGATAGGACCGTAAGGACAGTAAGTAAGTGATTACTTCCTGTCCTATGAGGAAAATGTAATGACAGGCTTATGGCCCTCAGTGAAACACCACTCTCAAGCTGCAGGCTGGTTATGGCCTTGAGTAGTGAGCAGACCACTGCAGTCTGAGGCTGGCGGGGTGTGCAAGGCCAGAGCTTGTATCTGACCAACGACACTGCCTCCGGCTCACACTGGCATAGCTCTACTTGCACATCATGCGCTCGGCCTGAAATAGGAAAAATAGTTAGTAATGAAAAGTTCCTTTGAAAAGGTCACAAATAAACTGTTAACAGAACGGAGCAAAAACTACAGCCTCTGGGTGGGCACACTACTGAAGAGGAACCTCTTCGACGCTGGCACCTTGCCCCTACGCAACCATCCTTGCCTACCGCAGGAACCCCAACCTCAGCCACAAGCTCGTTGTCCGCTCCGTTCAGTTTATTGTTATTTGCGGTTAGTTGACCAATCCTTCTTCCTCCTATTGTTATCATGTGCTAGCAGAAGTAAGTCTAGAACATAGTATCAACAGGAACTGAAATTATAGTTTCAACACAGCGACCTCTGACTTTGTACAGTTGACCTTTTCATCCACTTGCAAGGTCTATTACTGATTCTTAATCTCAAGATAAAGCAAAACATTAATCGTTGTACTTTTGTAATCGCAGGTAGAATTCTAATGTATAGATATAATAACATTTCTTAGAAGCGTAATGGCATAATCCGCAATCAGGAATTTAGTTTCACCATCATTCGGGGTCAACAACATAGAAAACTTTGCATTTCACGTAGTAAACATAATTATCAAGCTTTTAGAAGTTTAGGTTTGGTTAAACATTTATGGGGAATAATGTTACCTCTGGGTGCATTATATTTAGCATTGTCCCAGCCATAACAACCCATAGAGCAGAAACCTATCTCCTGTTTCCGTAGTGTTAGGCAACTTGATATACAAGTCTACCCCCTGGACAAGACGCTAGTCTATCGCAGTGGTATGACTGAACTGGGGTTCGAACCCAACTTTCCCATCTCAGGCCGACACTAACCCCAAGACCACTGAGTTAATGGATGTGTTGTGCTTTAAATAAATAACATCTGCTGCAGATTGTCAGCTGCTGTAACTCAAAATTGAGGTTTTTGGTTTTCTCCTTTAATGATTTCAATCTGAAACAAGTTGTTTGAGGACAATTGCTTACCAAAACTGTCTTGTTCACTTTTAATACCTGCAAAACCATGTCTTCCGAGTTGTAAAGGGGTGACCAGCCACATAATAACTTTTAAAAGTCTCCCATGACAACAAACACTACCCCATTGACTATATCCTGTAATAGTTTGTTATTGTTCTAGTTATTATATCATAACATAGTTACCCTACTACAATTAAGGAATAAGCCTAAATCAAGGGGTATACACAGAGTAAACCAAACATTAGGGACACCCCCTCTCACCCTCCTCCTTGCCCTCACAGCCTCAATTCTTTAGAGCATTGACTCTTCAAGTTGTCGAAAGAGTTCCACAGGGATGCTGGTCCACTTGCCTCCAATGCTTACCAACCTGGCTGGATGTCCTTTTGGGTGGTGTACCATTCTTGATATACACATGTGAAGCTGTTGAGTGAGAAAAACCCACCAGCATTGCAGTTCTTGACCCAAACGTGTGTGCCTGGCACCTACAGTTGAAGTCGATAGTTTACATACACTTAGGTTGGAATCATTAAAACTCGTTTTTCAACCACTCCACAAATGTCATGGTAACAAACTATAGTTTTGGCTAGTCGTTTAGGACCAAAAATTGTTTACAGACAGGTTATTTCACCTATAATTCACTTTATCACAATTCCAGTGGGTCAGAAGTTTACATACACTAAATTGACTGTGCCTTTAAACAGCTTGGAAAATTCCAGAAAATTACGTCATGGCTTTAGAAGCTTCTGATAGGCTAATTGATATCATTTGAGTCAATTGGAGGTGTACCTGTGGATGTATTTCAAAGCTTACCTTCAAACCCAGTGCCTCCTTGCTTGACATCATGGGGAAATCAAAAGAAATCAGCCAAGACCTCAGAAAAAAAATTGTAGACCTCTACAAGTCTGGTTCATCCTTGGGAGCAATTTCCAAATGCCTGAAGGTACCACGTTCATCTGTACAAGCAATTGTATGCAAGTATAAACACCATGGGACCACGCAGGTGTCATATACCGTTCAGGAAGGAGACACGTTCTGTCTCCTAGAGATGAATGTACTTTGGTGCGAAAAGTTCAAATCAATCCCAGAACAACAGCAAAGGACCTTGTGAAGATGCTGGTGGAAACAGGTACAAAAATATCTATATCCACAGTAAAACGAGTCCTATATCGACATAACCTGAAAGGCCGCTCAGCAAGGAAGAAGCCACTGCTCCAAAACCGCCATAAAAAAAGCCAGACTACGGTTTGCAACTGCACATGGGGACAAAGATTTAACTTTTTGGAGAAATATCCTCTGGCCTGATGAGACAAAACTATAACTGTTTGGCCATAATGACCATTGTTATGTTTGGAGAAATAAGGGGGAGGCTTGCAAGCAGAAGAACACCATCCCAACCGCGAAGCACGGGGGTGGCAGCATCATGTTGTGGGGGTGCTTTGCTGCAGGAGGAACTGGTGCACTTCACAAAATAGATGGCATCATTAGGTAGGAGAATTATGTGGATATATTGAAGCAACATCTCAAGACATCAGTCAGGAAGTTAAAGCTTGGTCGCAAACGGGGCTTCCAAATGGACAATGACCCCAAGCATACTTCCAAAGTAGTGGCAAAATGGCTTAAGGACAACAAATTCAAGGTATTAGAGTGGCCATCACAAAGCCCTGACAGCAATTCCATAGAAAATTTGTGGGCAGACCTGAAAAAGCGTTTATTGGTTTATTCAACGGAATGGCACTAAACACGCTATACCGATCAACTGCTAGGTAATAATAATTAATATTTGGCTTGGAACTAGCTAATGATATATAAGGATACGCCAATCTAAATGGTTGACTTACATGCTGACCACACCTTTCACCATTAATGTTTCATGCGTCTCGACCTCTCCCCAAATGAATAAAATAGGTTCAGAGTTTGTTTCAACATTTCAACCTGCGTGTCTTGATCGTGTCTGTTGTGGATGGACAAAATCAACATGTGCGCAGTGGCGGGCGCACGGCCCAGTCTAGTCATGTTGATTTTGTCCATCCACACACACACAGGTTGAAATATCAAAACGCACTCTGAACCAACTATATTAATAGTTCACTGCAATTTAGCTAGCTAGCACGATGGAGTCGCTAGAGCACGATGGTATCCTCTTGGAATTCATGATCTCAGTCAAAGGCAAACATGGTATAGAGATATAAATATTAATTACTTTATATTTCTATGGTCTGAAGTACTGAGTGTCTTAACTCTGCTTGCCTTGTTGGTTAAATACACAAAGTACATGATGGAGGAGTGCAGCAAGGCTCTCTCTCTCATGCCAACTCTTTAAACAAATATTTTTCCTTTCTCTATACCCCCCTCTTCCACTATTCTCTCTCTCTCCCTCTCTCTCTCTCTCTCTCTCTCTCTCTCTCTCTCTCTCATTGGCTTGCAGACTTGTGAGCAGATGCTGATTTGTTGAACCTGAGAGAGCACAGCAAGACAGCCCTGAATTCAGCCCAGTCTTTGGCATGATATGTTCTCTACAGGTCCACTATAGTGTTGGAAAGAGAGAGAGCAGGGAAAAGAATTGGAATCTGGTGACCTAGTTTGTGAAACAGTGTGTGGTAAATGTAATGATCATTGGTGTTGTTCATGGTTCTGTTGATTCTGTTGCAGTCTAAAGATGTAGGATCTTAATTTGAGCCAGTTCTGCTACAGCAGAAAAAATAATCCTGAAGCAACAGGAAATGGTAATTACATTTTTGTACGGGTTGATACATGTTTTATTAGGGCAAATCTAGTCTGACATTTTAAAGTGGAAATGGCAAACTGCAGAAGCCTTTAGAAAACTCAAATGTACTACAAGTTTGCATTTCTTGCTGTGCAGGAAAAGTCTTAATTACAAAATAGTGATCAAATTAAGATCCTACATCTGTAGTTACTGTTCCGATTTCTCAGTCACAACTACATAAACAGATTTGTTTTGAGTTGTAATTTTCTCGCCGTCAGATCAATTCATGAATTCCGCTTTTATTGTCTTATTATTAAAAAGGATTATTAAAAAGTAATCGCTGTTCTACATGGATGTTCCAGGGAAAGGAGTAAATTAGGTTGGTAATGTATGAATGCCCTCGACGGGTAATTATATTGCAGGTTCACGTTTATGAGAGGAAATGTCTCTATGCTTTAGATTACATATGAGTCATTGTCTTTCTTTTGCACACTGTCTATATCTCCTCCCTTACCAACCAAGGCACAAAAGGTTATTTCTGAAGCTGAAAAGGCTCAAAGTAAATATCAGGTGAAGAAATGTGATATTGCTGTTTTTATATCATGACTAGAATATGAATATAAATACAGTTATTCAAGATATTGGGTGGAATATATGTAGGCCTCTCATGGATAGGTGGTGCTGAATATCAAATGTTACCTATGCAAATGTATATTTCTGTTTATTTATCTCCTTTCAAATGAATCTTATGAAAGTCAATTAAACAGATTACATGTCACTCTTTCCCGACATGAGCTGAAATTATGAACATTTCCTCTGTGTCTCTCCCTCTCGGTGTCACGCCCGTGAATGGCTGACAGGGATAAGGAGTGTAATAGCTGCTTGAATTGATCCCGGTGAGTTGACAAGACGTCTGGCCGGTGAAGCGTCGTCATTGTCCCGTCGAGATAGATGACTTTTGAGCATAAAGTGACAGTTAGTGGTGGATTTATTTCCCTTTGAGTATTAATCAACAGAGGATTTATTTTTGCTGCGTATTACAAGGACTGAGACTTACTCTGCCACTGCCATAGAATAGCGTTCCACCCCTTTGAATATCAGTACTTCTGGGGGAAAGAAAATGAATAGGCTCTGATGTTAGCTTCTGATGTGCCTGACTCTCCAAACATTAACTTTGTGCGGCACACCCACTCCATCACGTTGATTTCTGTGAAGATGAAACTGTGATTGAACAGGCCTCTCCTCCTGCAGGCTCTCACCGTATGTCTCATACAATTAGAGTGTATGAAGGGTGAGCTTTATAAAGCCTGTCACCTGACCAAATGTGAGTTGAGGAGTATACTTGCTACACATGTCTATGCCTGCAGCCGTGCCGGTCAGGGTTCACCTGGGGGTGGAATGTGGGGGGCATAGAGTAGGTGGGAAATGGGGGTGGAAAAGGGGGGTAAGTTGGGCTAGATCGGTTGAAGGGGGTTAGATAGGGTGACGTGATAGCTATGCAAGGTGGCAGCTTGCTATCCAGCTGGCTATCTCTAACTAAACCTGCATAATGTGGTGGAGAGCTTTAGGTAGGTAATATGGTTAGGGTTGGTGAGGTAGACGAAGGATTCTATGTAGGCCTAGGTAATGTGAGGTGAAGTGGAAGCTGGGCATTTGAAGTGAATGGTAGAGACTGACTGGGGAGAAGAATGAAGCGGTGGCTGTTGCTAGGTAGGAAAAGAGACCCAGACCACAGACCTGGCGAGGCACAGTGAACAATGATAAACATCAGCAATTTAGGTCACTGGAGGCATCAAATCTGGATCTCTCACCGTCTGAGTGGATCTGGCCAGGGTTATCCACACAGTCAAACCAACCGCAGGACAACAAGCAAATAAAACACACCCTCACCGCTCCACCACCATAAGGACACAGCTCTGCATTTTTAATGGGAGCTAAAATCACTGAGGACTTAAGAAGGGGATTGCCTCTGCTCTATATGCAGAGAGCAGAAGACTGGATACTGGCAGTGTTGAGGAAGCTACTCTGAAAAGATAATTTACCAAGCTTTACTTCACGCTGAAATAAGTTAAGGTACACTAAAGCTTTCCCTACAAAAAATATAGTTTACTTAACTAAAGTTACTTTGAAAAAGTAGTTCACTACATCTAAACTACTTTGTGAAATGTCAGACTATAAATTGCAAGAGCACACTTTGGGGTCATATGTTAACAGAATGTGTAATTTATCCGATTAAACACAAAAACAATGTTTCAAGTGAGAATTAGGCAGGTCTGATGCAGAAAAGGGAAATATTGCATACTTCACCCACATTTTATTGTATTCTGCAAAACAAGTAGTGTATAGTTCCAGTACTTACAGTGCCTTTGGAAAGAGTTTCTTCCACATTTTGTTACTTTACAGCCTTATTCTAAAATGGAGTATATAAAAATAATACTCAGCAATCTACACACAATACCCCAAAATGACAAAGAAAACAACATTTTTTAGAAATCTATACAACTTTATTAAAAATGAAAAAATGAAATACCTTATTTATGTAATTATTCAGACCCTTTGCTATGAGACTTGAAATTGAGCTCATGTGCATCGCGTTTCCATTGATCATCCTTGAGATGGTTCTACAACTTGATTGCAGTCCGCCTGTGGTAACTTCAAGTGATTGGACATGATTTGCTTAGTAAAATAAAGGTTCAATTTAAATAAATAAAACATTTGGAAATGTACACTCGTGTCTATATCAGGTCCCACAGTTGACAGTGCATGTCAGAGAAAAAACAAAGCCATGAGGATGAAGGAATTTTCAGTAGACCTCCGAGACAGGATTGTGTCGAGACAGATCTGGGTAAGGGTAGCAAAAGAATTCTGCAGCATTGAAGGTCCCCAAGAACACAGTGGGTTCCAAAATTCTTAAATGGAAGAAGTTTGGAACCACCAAGACTCTTCCTAGAGCTGGCCGGCCGGCCAACTTGAGCAACTTGGGGAGAAGCACCTTGGTCAGGGAGGTGACCAAAAACTCGATGGTCACTCTGACAGAGCTCTAGAGTTCCTCTGTGGAGATGGGAGGACCTTCCAGAAGGACAACCATCTCTGCAGGCCTTTATGGTAGAGTGGCCAGACTGAAGCCACTCCTCAGTAAAAGGCACATGACAGCCCGCGTGGCACCTAAAGGAATCTTAGACCATGTGAAACCAGATACGCTGGTCTGATGAAACCAAGACTGAACTATTTGACCTGAATGGCAAGTGTCACATCAGGCGGAAACCTGGCACCATCCCTATGGTGAAGCATGGTGGTGGCAGCATCATGCCGTGGGGATGTTTTTCAGTGGCAGGGACTGGGAGACTATTCAGAATCGAGGTAAAGATGAACGGAGCAAAGTACAGAGAGCTCCTTGATGAAAACCTGCTCCAGAGCACTCAGGACCTCAGACTGGGTCGAAGGTTCCAGCAGGACCACGACCCTAAGCACACAACCAAGACAATGCAGGAGTGGCTTCGGAACAAGTCTCTGAATGTCTTTGAGTGGCCTAGCCAGAGCCTTGACTTGAACCCGATTGAACATCTCTGGAGATATCTGAAAATAGCTGTGCAGCAATGCTCCCCATCCAACCTGACAGAGATTGAGAGGATATGTAAAGAGGAATGGGAGAAACTCCCCAAATACAGGTACCAAGCTTGTAGCGTCCTACTTAAGAAGACTCAAGGCTGTAATCGCTGCCAAAGGTGCTTTAACAAAGTACTGAATACTTATGTAAATGTGATATTTAAATTTTGTATTTTTAATACATTTGCAAAAATGTCTAAAAACCTGTTTTTGCTTTGCAATTATTGAGTATTCTGTGTAGATTGATGTGGGGAAAACAATTTAATCAAGAATAAGGCTGTAACGTAACAAAATGTGGAAAAAGTCAAGGGGTCTGAGTACTTTCCCAAGTCACTGTAGCTACACCACTACATGGCAAAAAATTTTAGTTAAATTACTAGTTGAACTACATGTAGTTCACTACTCCCCAACAGTGAATACTGGATGGTGGTGGTTCCGTTAGGGTGGCCATGTTTCCTCATAATGTTGTTGTAAAGTCATCTTGCCACGTCTCATTGCACATCTAAGAATGACGAACATGCGATGAGGACCGGACTCCCTGCATAATTCAGATGAACCTCACTCTTTCTCTCTCTTTTTTTCCCTTTCTCTCTCTCTCTCTATATATATATATTCTAGTTATTTCTCTCCTTCTCCTTCTTTATCTTTCACTCTCTATCTCTCTTTCTCCCCATTTCCCTCTCCTTCCCCCTCTCTCTCTCTCTCTCTCTCTCTCTGTCCCTTTCTCCCCCTCTCCCTCTCTCCTCCCCTCTCTCTCTGTCCTCAGTCTCCTTCACCCCTCTCTCCCTCCCACTCTCCCCTTACTTCTCTCACACTCTCTTTATGTGGGAGTTCATTCATTGAGAGCTGTGACCTACAGGGAGTAATGAAAACATCGGCACCATTCATGAGCTTTGATTGGGTTTCGGAAGATAAGTCATCACGGGTGAGCTAGTCTTCTCTGCCTTGTGGAAACAACACACCAGGGAACTGTTGCTGTGTTGGGGCAGGTGCTGCTGAGCTGCTTTTCTGTGCTGCTTACCAAGAATAGTCTTACGTTCCAACCAAATATTCAATTAAGGATGAAGCAACTCTGCACTCATTTCAAAAATGGTCACTTGAATTCTGTTGTAACAGTTATCGTGGTCTTGCCTGAAATATGTGGCCTATTTAATACACGACGACCTCGATATTTTATTGAGGAAAAAAGAGCAAGGTTGAAGTGGACTAATTGGGTGTATTTATAAAAAGTGATGACCTCTTAATACACTCTGAAACACTCACAAGTGTTCTTTCTTCCTATCATCAGTCGATTTCCCCAGAGTGTAAACGGGTGAGACTTCCGTACCCTTCAGGCCCTCCGGTACACCACGCGACACTCTGCCTTACTCTTCGCCAATAAGCTCAGCAGAGAGAAACACACTCACTTTGACATTAACATTTCACTTTTACAGTACCTGGGGTACAGCACACACACACAAACACAAACGCACAAACACACACTCACTTATCTCTGCAGAACCTCACTTTGCCCTCCTCCTGATACTTTGAGATACCACCCTATCTGTGCATCAATAAATAGGCTGTTTATACGCTGTGAATGTTGATTGTCAACCTATTACAAACACACACGTACACACACACACACGTACACACACACACACACTTTTTGGATGCTTTATAGCCTCAGGATAGTGAATTAGCCTTCTCCTTGATGTTCATCCCATTCTTACGTTTATCATGTTGTATCAGCAGAAAATCCTAAATAAACCTTTTAAAAGGCTTCTCCTCTGTAATGCTGTAAATGATCCAAAAGGCCAATGGGTTTATCTTGGTCTTAAAAGCCCAAAGTTGAGATTTTTGGTGCAAAAAAAGAAGAGGATAGTCACATTAAACCTGCAGTTGGGCTTGGCGGTTACAGATATGTGTACCATAGAATTTGAATTTATGTTATTGACATTATAATCCTCACGTCCAAATGTATCATTCACCTTGACAAAATGTATTTAATGTAAACCATACAGAACATGTATGTGGTTCTGATACACATGGTGCTCATAACTACGGTCTAGAGTTTTCCTGGTCATGTCATCATATGAAATGGTGGGGGAAAACTCAGGGCCCTTAAATCCCTCCAATTACAGTACGCTGATATGATTTTTGATGAGGGCTGTGACTGTGTTACGTGTTGTGTCTCCAGTCTCCAGCTCAGACGTTTCTTGGCTCTGTGGGCTTCACAGTGATGTGTGGGAGGAAGGACTGCCACTATATCTGTATGTGCATTATTATACCTAGTCAGTCAGAAAAGATCGAATCAAATCAAATCAAATGTATTTATATAGCCCTTCGTACATCAGCTGATATCTCAAAGTGCTGTACAGAAACCCAGCCTAAAACCAATCAAATCACATTTTATTTGTCACATGCTTTGTAAACAACAGTGAAATGCTTACTTATGGGCCCTTCCCAACAATGCAGAGAGAAAAATACTAAATGAATAGACCCCTGCCTCCACAGTGCCCTTGCTGAGACAAAGCCACACTACTCCACAAAATAATTTTCCAGAAAGTATCATAATTAACCAGTGTAATCTCTTATTCCCACATAGTGTAGTATTTGACCAGAGCTACTGTATGTAGAAAAGTAATTACTTGAGTAGGGTGTCATTTGAGATGTGCCCCTTGACACCACTATGCTACCTTCACATGATGTGTTCACAGACCATAGAGGGCACACAATGGATGTGGATGCAATAATTATATGCTCGAGGTGGTTGTCTTTTCTGATCAATGAATATTAAAATTACATATTTGTTCAATTATCTTTATTTTTTATTTTTTATTTTACATCAGTACTGTTAAGTGGCGGATTCAGGTATAGGCGACATGGGCGGCATCTTGCCGGGGGGCGGTAAGGGGCGCCCGGACAACAAAAACTTGCTATGGGGCACCCAGACCAAAATTTTTTTATTGCTCATATGCACATTACGTCAATGATATCATTTCACCGTGTGGGACTGTGGGTCAATTAAACTTGTTGGAGTGGGCACCCTGATTCTAGTTTGTGAGCTAGGCAGGCTACAGTCTGGGAAGCTCTCCCACTCAGAAGTACGAGATGGGGAGGGGGGCGGTGGTAGTTTGACCTCAGGTCTCCCCCCTGAAAACCTGAGGTAGGGGGAACGGGGGACTCTATCAAATAGCACACCTCTAACTTTGTACAGTACTAATGCAATGAGTAAAATCAATCGCACTACGAAAGGCTACCAAATAAACCACAATTCATTCATAATACTGTGAATATATAGTTTCACAGACATATTGTTGCATTTTTTTCTGGTTTGTGCGAAATCGTTAAGAATAATATAAAACCAATCCAAAGTTATGCTATTAGAATTTGTTTTATTCTTCCAGTGATCGTAGCTGAAGCAGAAAGGAGCTTTTCAAAGCTGAAGCTCATCAAATTCTACCTAAGGTCCACCTTGTCACAGGAAAGCCTTAGTGGCCTTGCTGTCATCCGTATTAACCATGCAATTGCTGGGCAAAATGATTATGATGATGTAATTGATGAGTTTCCATTAAGGAAGGCAAGAAAGGTCAGGGTTTAGATGGCAGTTGTGCAATTTAGTTTGTGTGATTCTTGTTTGAAGTGCAATAGTGTAAAAATCAGGTCTTCTTTATAAGTGTGTTATTCTATTTGTGCATTTGTGTGTTATAGGATTCGTGCAATTTCGTTTTATTTGTGTTTTTTTGTTAGCAATGGTGTAATAGTGTAATAATTTATTTGTATTTATATACTACAATTTGTTTCTATTTGTCTTTGTTACTTATTTTTGTATATATTTTTATATTTATATAGTTGTAAATGTTACGATTATTTATTGTTGTTCCAAATGTCTGAATAAAAATGACGGGGGGGGGCTGAAGCAGGGGTTTGCCCAGGGAGCTATACAAGCTAGAACCGCCACTGACTGTTAACGTAAATAATTATCTTTCATTGATGTCACCTCTAATGGAATGATAATTTATTCGAGAGGGAAAACCTGACGTCAAACCACATTCGTTTTCTCAGCAAACGCAAAATCCCAGGTATGTTTGACTCATCAGCCTTGCCGTAGTTTGGAGTCCGGAAACATCACGAACTGGAAACGAAAAAAGTTTTTCAACAAACAAGAGTAAGCAACTCAATATTAATCTTTCGTTTTATCATCGCTAGTTATTTGTGAATAGCTTTAATGATTTGAAGTAGTTTTACTGTGATGTCTCTGGAATTGTGGGAGATGTCATCACTTATTCAACCTTACGCCGCGTAACTAGGTAGCCATTGTTGTGCTATGTGGCATTCTTGTGCTATTGACAGCAGCACCTAGCAAGCTAGCTAACTGGCTCTAATCTTCTGTCAATAGCAACAGTGTCCGTGTTTGTTTACTTGCTTGTCATTCAGCCAACATATGACAGCTAAATTAGGATGATTATTGTGTTTATGATAATTCATGTACACATTTTTTACATTCCCAAAATATGTTCTCCTTTCACAGTGGCTGAATAGCCTATTTCATCTGGATCTCATCCATAATGTTGCCTAAATTCAAGTGTCCCAGTCCACTACAAAACCTACACAAGCTTGCAACTGTCAGTGTTATATCTGATCATTGAATCATGAGTCCCCCCAGTTGAATGTTCAGGAGGATCTGTTACTGCCTCAGCCACTGTCTCTACACAGCCATGTCACGCCTGGAGCCGGAGGAGGAGAGCGGGCCTGGGCACGAGATCAGCAGGGAGGTTGACATGTGGTCGTCAGTGCGTTGCCTTGGTTACCTGTCCAGTTTCAACCTGATGGTGGCGGTATGCCTGGGCCTGTACGTGCGCTGGGAGCAGACAGACGAGCCCATGATCCTTGTTATCTTCATCCTGGGTCTCTTCGTCCTGGGCATCGCAAGCATCCTTTACTACTACTTCTCCATGGAGTCAGCCAGTCTCAGCCTCTTCCACCTGTGGTTTGGCTTCCTTCTGGGCCTCCTGTGCTTCCTCAATAGTCCCTCGCTGGAGGAGAATGTGAAGGAGCAGGCTACTAACTACCTGCTGCTGGCTAGTGTGGCTTTGAGGACGGTGTGGGCCTTAACTGATAGGATAATGGGCTGCGTTCACTATAAACCCACCCTGCTCTTGTCCGAGGAGCTCCTAGAACTCCTGGGCTTTGGAATTGCCAGCACCACCATGCTGATGCACAAATCTATTGCCCTCATTGCCCTAGTGGTGGCGCTGGGGGCTCTGATCGTGAGCCTACGTGTTAAATCCCTCCTAGCCCTGCCCAACTTGGCCTGCTTTGCCCTGGTCACCTCCCTGCTGTTCTTCAAGGCCGTGGGGATAACCACCAATCCCTTCGCCCTGGGCTGCTACCTGGGCCGTCTGATATGTGACCCCCTCTTGGACGTCTACTTCAGCAGCCTGGGGGCCACCGAGCGCTGGCTGCCCCTGCTTTCCTGGGGACGTGTCTGGCGTCGACTCTCCCTGCTCCCTCTAGGGCTTGTGGAGATAGCCTTCTTCGTCCTAGCCGCTCTAAAGATGAGCCATCTAGAACTGTGGTACCTGGTGATCCCTGGATTCTGTGTGTTTGGCCTGTTTTGGACAGTCTGCCATGTGGTGCTGCTGATCACACTATGGGGCTTCCACACCAAGCTGAGTGAATGTCAGAAGGCGCGCTCAATCCAGCAGTCAGACACACGCAGCCTGGACCGGGTCATGGCCTCGCGGGGGATGAGACACTTCTGCCTGATCTCTGAACGCCTGGTCTTCTTCAGCCTGGTGTCCACAGTCATACTGGCAGCTGTGTCCTGGCAGGTAAGATGCTACATAGTGGTAAATGGTGAATTGGCAGGGTAATACAGTGCCTTGCAAAAGTATTCATCCCCCTTGGTGTTTTTCATATTTTGTTGCATTACAACCTGTAATTTAAATGTATTTTTATTTAATGTAATGGAAATACACAAAATAGCCTAAATTGGTGAAGTGAAATGAAAAAAATAACTTGTTTCAAAAAAATTCTTAAAAATAAAAAACAGAAAAGTGATGTTTGCATATGAATTTACTTCCTTTGCTATGAAGCCCCTAAATAAGATATGGTGCAAACAATTCAGAAGTCACATAATTAGTTAAAGTCCACCTGTGTGCAATCTAAGTGTCACATGATCTGTCACATGATCTCAGTATATACAGTGAGGGAAAAAAGTATTTGATCCCCTGCTGATTTTGTACGTTTGGCCACTGACAAAGAAATGATCTATAAATGGTCTATAATTTTAATGGTAGGTTTATTTAAACAGTGAGAGACAGAATAACAAAAAAATCCAGAAAAACGCATGTCAAAAATGTTATAAATGTATTTGCATTTTAATGAGGGAAATAAGTATTTGACCCCTCTACAAAACATGACTTAGTGGCAAAACCCTTGTTGGCAATCAGAGGTCAGACGTTTCTTGTAGTTGGCCACCAGGTTTGCACACATCTCAGGAGGGATTTTGTCCCACACCTCTTTGCAGATTTTCTCCAAGTCATTAAGGTTTCGAGGCTGACGTTTGGCAACTCGAACCTTCAGTTCCCTCCACAGATTTTCTGTGGGATTAAGGTCTGGAGACTGGCTAGGCCACTCCAGGACCTTAATGTGCTTCTTCTTGAGCCACTCCTTTGTTGCCTTCGCCATGTGTTTTGGGTCATTGTCGTGCTGGAATACCCATCCACGACCCATTTTCAATTCCCTGGCTGAGGGAAGGAGGTTCTCACCCAAGATTTGACGGTACATGGCCCCGTCCATCGTACCTTTGATGCGGTGAAGTTGTCCTGTCCCCTAAGCAGAAAAATACCTCCAAAGCATAATGTTTCCACCTCCATGTTTGACGGTGGGGATGGTGTTCTTGGGGTCATAGGCAGCATTCCTAATCCCCCAAACACGGCGAGTTGAGTTTATGCCAAAGAGCTCCATTTTGGTCTCATCTGACCACAACACTTTCACCCAGTTGTCCTCTGAATCATTCAGATGTTCATTGGCAAACTTCAGACGGGCATGTATATGTGTTTTCTTGAGCAGGGGGACCTTGCGGGCGCTACAGGATGTCAGTCCTTCACGGCGTAGTGTGTTACCAATTGTTTTCTTGGTGACTATGGTCCCAGCTGCCTTGGCAAGATCCTCCTGTGTAGTTCTGAGCTGATTCCTCATTGCAACTCCACGAGGTGAGATCTTGCATGTAGCCCTAGGCCGAGGGAGATTGACAGTTCTTTCGTGTTTCTTCCATTTGCGAATAATCGCGCCAACTGTTGTCACATTCTCACCAAGCCATTTGGCGATGGTCTTGTAGCCCATTCCAGCCTTGTGTAGGTCTACAATCTTGTCCCTGACATCCTTGGAGAGCTCTTTGATCTTGGCCATGGTGGAGAGTTTGGAATCTGATTAATTGCTTCTGTGGACAGTTCTTTTATACAGGTAACAAGCAGAGATTAGGAGCACTCCCTTTAAGGGGGGTGAATACTTTCGCATATTACCTGTATAAAAGACACCTGGGAGCCAGAAATCTTTCTGATTGAGAGGGGGTCAAATACTTATTTCCCTCATTAAAATGCAAATCAATTTCTAACATTTTTGGCATGTGTTTTTTTGTTTTGTTATTCTGTCTCTCACTGTTCAAATAAACCTACCATTAAAATTATAGACAGATTATTTCTTTGTCAGTGGGCAAATGTACAAAATCAGCAGGGGATCAAATACTTTTTTCCCTCACTGTATACACCTTTTCTGAAAGGCCTCAGTCTGCAACACCACTAAGCAAGGGGCACCACCAAGCAAGCGGCACCATGTAGGCCAATGAGCTTTCCAAACAGTTCAGGGACAAAGTTGTGGAGAAGTACAGATCAGGGTTGGGTTATAAAACAAAATCTGAAACTTTGAACATCCCACAGAGCACCATTAAATCCATTATAAAAAAAATGAAAGAATATGGCACCACAACAAACCTGTTGGGCTGCCCACCAACACTCACAGACCAGGCAAGGAGGGCATAAATCAGAGAGGCAACAAAGGGACCAAAGATATCCCTGAAGGAGCTGCAAAGCTCAACAGTGGAGATTTGAATATCTGTCCATAGGACCACTAAGCTGTACACCACAGAGCTGGGCTTTACGGAGGGGGGCCAGAAAAAAGCCATTGTTGAATGAAGAAAAATATGCAAACACGTTTGGTGTTCACCAAAAGGCATGTGGAAGACTCCCCAAACATATGGAAGAAGGTACTCTGGTCAGATGAGACAAAAATATGGCTTTTTGGCCATCATGGAAACGCTATGTCTGGTGCAAACCCAACACCTCATCACCCTGAGAATATCATCCCCACAGTGAAGCATGGTGGTGGCAGCATCATGCTTTGGGGATGTTTTTCATCCGCAGGGTTTTGGAAACTGGTCCGAATTGAAGGAATGAGGGATGGTGCTAAATCCAGGGAAATTCTTGAGGAAAACCTGATTCTGTCTTCCAGAGTTTTCAGACTGGGACGGAGGTTCACCTTCCAGCAGGATAATGACCCTAAGCGTACTGCTAAAGCAACACTCAAGTGGTTTAAGGGGGAACATGTAAATGTCTTGGAATGGCCTAGTCAAAGCCAAGACCTCAATCCAATTGAGAATATGTGGTATGATTTAATGATTGCTGTACACCAGCGGACCCCATCCATCTTGAAGGAGCTGGAGCAGTTTTGCCTTGAAGAATGGTCAAAAAAATCCCAGTGGCTAGATGTGCAAGCTTATAGAGACATACCCAAGCTTATAGAGACATACCCCAATAGACTTGCAGCTGTAATTTGCTGCAAAAGGTGACTCTACAAAGTATTGGCTTTGTGGGGTGAATAGTTATGCACCCTCAAGTTAATTTTTTTTGTCTTATTTCTTGTTTGTTTCACAATAAATATTTTGCAACTTTAAAGTGGTCGGCATGTTGTTTAAATCAAACGATACAATCTGGAATTACAATAGATAGTTTGTAAGGCAACAAAATAGGAAAAATGTGAAGGGGTGAACACTTTTGTTAAACTAATGAATGAAAAGATGGATTGATAAATCAGTTGGTTTATTGATCAGCTGATTGATCGATTGAGTCATTGATATGAGCTTTTCATTTATTTGTTTTTTTTTCCTCATTGAGAGGATTTTAATTATCTTATTAGAGACAGACCTGACCATGATAGCTGCATAGCCTAGTAACAAAGCAAGACGAGTGGCATCATCAACATTGAAACATCAAGCGTCACGTCATAAGCCCCAGAGACTGACGCTTGCTAGAGGCCTGGCATGCATTCACAAGACAGTCCCAAGCCGGAAAGGAGAGCTGCTTCTGCTCTCAACCATGACCAAGTTAATTAGCACGTTAATATGCCTATCTCCTTACATAAAGAGCCATACATTATTTAGCTTTACTCGGTAATCTGTGATTAGCATAACAGGCTACACTGTAGCAGCTATTTGCCACATCATATATGATCTCCAGCCATCTTATACTACTGTACCTGTAAACTTACAGTTATTGCGTTAATGCGAGGCAAGTAGCGGCATCATTGGCTCACAAAAAAAAAAAAAATCATTAATACTGCACGCACATTAACATGCTATCCACGAGTTTGTCTGGGTAGGTAGAAAACAAATTGTCAGAATCTCGCTATATCCCTTTAAGCTATGACCCACCATTTATTTTAATCATGAGCAAAAGCTGTTGGTTTTCTACCTAAAGTTGCAATGGGTCCATTTAAAGGCCCTGTGCAGTCAAAAATGTGATTCCCCCCCCCCCCCCTGTGTTTTATATATTTCCACACTATGAAGTTGGAATAATACTGCGAAATTGTGAAAATGATAATGCCCTTTTAGTGCCCTCAGACGGACCATCAGAGACAAAGCTTCACTTCAGGATTAAGATTGAATCCTACTACACCGGCTCTTATGCTTTTTGAATGTGGCAGGGCTTGAAAACTATTACAGACTACAAAGGGACACCCAGACAAAAGCTGCCTAGTGACGCAAGCCTATCGGACGAGCTAAATGCCTTCTATGCTCGTTTCGATGCAAGCAACACTGAAGCATGCATGAGAGCACCAACAGTTCCAGATGACTGTGATAATACTCGCTGTAGCCGATGTGAGCAAGACCTTTTAAACAGGTCAACATTCACAAAGCCGCTGGGCCAGAAGGATTACCATGACGTGTATTCAAAGCATGCCTAAACGAACTGGCAAGTGTCTTCACTGACATTTTCATCCTCTCCCTGACCGAGTCTGTAACCTACATGTTGAAAGCAGACCACCATAGTCCCCGTTCCCAAGAAAGCAAAGGTAACCTGCCTAAGTGATTACCGCCCAATAGCACTCATGTCGGTAGCCATGAAGTGCTTTGAAAGGCTGGTCATGGCTCACATCAACATCATCATCCCGGATACACTAGACCCACTCCAATTTGCATACCGCCCCAACAGTTCCACAGATGACGCAATCTCTATCACACTCCACACTGCCCTTTCCCATTTGGACAAAAGGAACACCTATGTGGGAATGCTGGTCATTAACTACAGCTCAGTGTTCAACACCATAGTGCCCACAAAGCTCATCAGTAAGCTAAGGACCCTGGGACTAAACACCCCCCTCTGCAACTGGATCCTGGACTTCGTGACGGGCCACTCCCAGGTGGTAAGGGTAGGCAACAACAGGTCTGCCACACTGATCCTCAACACTGGGGTCCCTCAGGGGTGTGTGCTTTGTCCCCTCCTGTACTCCCTGTTCACCCACGACTGCGTGGCCAAACACGACTCCAGTTTGCTGATGACACAACAGTGGTAGGCCTGATCACCGACAACGATGAGACCTGGCAGTGTGGTGTCAGGACAACATCCTCTCCCTCAATGTGATCAAGACAATAGAGCTGATCGTGGACTATAGGAAATGGCGGGCTGAACAGGCCCCCTTTAACATCGAGGGGGCTGTAGAGGAGCGGGTGGAGAGTTTCAAGTTCCATGGTGTTCACATCACCGACGAATTGTTGTGGTCCAAACACACCAAGACAGTCGTGAAGAGGGCATGACAACACCTTTTCCTCCTCCTAGAAGACTGAAAGGATTTCACATGGGTCCCCAGATCCTCAAAAAGTTATACATCAAGAGCATCCTGACCAGTTGCATCACCGCCTGGCATGGCAACTGCTCGGCATCTGACCGTAAGGAGCTACAGAGGGTAGTGCGTGAGGGTAGTGCGTACGGCCCAGTACACCACTGGGGCCAAGCTTCCTGCCTTCTAGGACCAATATACTAAGCGGTGTCAGAGGAAAGCCCCAAAAATTGTCTTTGACTGTTTTCTCTGCTACCGCACGGCAAGCTGCTACTCGCTGTTTATTATCTATGCATAGTCATTCCCACCCTACCTACATATACATATTACCTCAACTAACCTGTACCCCTGCACATTGACTCGGTACCGGTACCCCCCTTTTATATGGCCTCGTTATTGTTACTTTTTAATAATTTTTTACTTTTAGTTTATTTGGTAAATATTTTCTTAACTCTTTCCTGAACTGCACTGTTGGTTAAGGACTTGAAAGTAAGTATTTCACAGTAAGGACTACACCTGTTGTATTTGGCACATGTGACAAAGTTTGACTTGAAAAGGCCGCCTGAAATTCCTGCCTGTTTTGGTGGGATGGAGATTTGGCCTGACTGTTGACATCAGACGGTAAATTAGTAAATAGACTAATAAGAAACTGTTCCAAATCTCTCAGCTAATTTCAATTTTCCCCTCCCTACTCGGACCACTCCCAGACAATCCAAGCAAAATTCTTGCTTGAGAAATTGCTCTTTGCGAAGAAGCTTTTTTGTCGTTGTTATTTTTGACCATTTTAATTTAAATAAATCAAGGTTATTAATTGTTACTCAGAAATGATTTGATATTGGGATAGAAACAACCTTTAATTACAAGCGACCTGTAAAATGTATAAAAGGCTGTGGCAATACGAGCAGGAACAGCATCATCTAGTGGACAAAACGTGGTACTCACACTAATTTATTGGGAGAAAAAGCTTCATACGCTTCATAATACTTGTCAAACATAGAGAACTGATACTGTATACTGGCGGTTGGAGTGAGCTTGGTTTGGGTGGGGTACATGGGTGGCTTTTGGCGATTTATTTGGATTCCTTACCTCCTTAGTAATTTCAAGTAGTTTGGTCCAAATCAGATGTTGAGTATTATATTTCATTAATATTATATGAATCCTATGATTGAAATGGCCAATTTGGATGCAATCAATTAGCTTAATTGCTCAGAGTACAAATAGTCCTTTCAACAAAATAATGTTTGCAAGAATGTGAAACTATTTCAACAACAATCGGAGATGGTGGGTGTCATGGCTTGCTGAAATGGAACTACCCTTAAAGAGATTCTCCTGTACCTTTTTGTATACTTTTTAGCCAGTTGTTCTGAAAATATTACTCACGAGCCAAAAGTGGTCTCCAAAAATTGTGTACTACGTCACATATGTGCACCACATAATTACTCTCCCTCTCGCTCTCTGTCCACTGAGTCGTTGGGCCCGCACTGCAACCTCTTTGGGTAACGATGGGCAGGCGTCTTGCTAGCTGTCACTCAAATGCGAGGGGCGGAAGCGTATTGGCTAGAACTCTAATTGCTAGGAGTCTGGCCCATGTGGTGGGGGGGTGTAGGGAAAATGGCGCAGCTTCAATTTATATTTACTATATTCTTAGTCACCAAAGTACTGTAGCATTTCTTTAAGCAATAATACTTACCCACCCACACACTCAACATAGTAAAATATACAATTCGGTGTCCGTGTTACCAAACATGTAGGCCTAGCTATAACCTTGTATTATTTTTCTTTAATATAGGCCTGCTCTACAATAAAAGGGCTTGAAGGCTGGGATGGCATAAGAGCTTCAGTGTTGCTATGTCAAATCAGGACTGAGGAGATGATGATGGACCAGCTGTGAGGCCTTGGGCAGTCGGAGCTGAATTTAACAAGAGGTCTGCCTCCATCCAAAACTGACGAGCTAATAATGAAGCAGGGAGCTCTGAAGTGATGTGGTAACCTTGCTGGTGCCTCGCTAATTGGACAAGTCAGATTGAGGAAAGAGTTAATAAGGATTTTAATTGCAAATGTGAATGTAACACAAGTGTAATTGAGGAAACAAGGCTACATGGAAATTGTCATGGCAACGTCATAAAATAATTTGGATGCCTATTGTTTCTGTGTAATTTATGTTTATTTACTGAATTTTAACAGCTTGGTGAATTTGTATAACAGAGTCCATTGGGTAGGCCTATAGATGTGGCCTTGGAATTCACTTAGACTATCTTTGAAAAAGCTTAATTCCCACAGCTTCACTTGAGTGTCTTTGAAGGGTGTTTTGAGCTGAAGCCTTGTGATGGAATTGTTTTATGTCTGTATCTAAATAGCTAAATTCTCTTGTTTTAAAACATTTTTAAAAAATCACATGAAATGCTCTCTTGTGTTGCAGCCCTCAAATGGTGTGTTCATGAGTGTGTTCCTGGTGGTCCTCCCTCTGGAGTCTCTGGCCCACGGGCTCTTCCATGAGCTGGGCAGCTGCCTGGGGGGCACATGTGTGGGCTACGCTCTCGTCGTCCCTACCAGCTACAGCAGGTATTTAACCGTATACGCGCACAAATAAAGACTACGTAGACACATGTACACTGAACTCACACACACACACACCAGGGTCTCCGTTAGCCGGTAATAGCCAGCTTTTGGCAAAAACAAATACATTTGCAAATACATGCTTATCGGTCTATAAGTTAATTTAATTAAGTTAATTAAATTGTTGCGTATGTATCTTCGTTAGTCGTTATGTTTATCACACGCGCACAGCATACAGATACAGAGCATATGAGCGGAAAATTTGTCACACAGCTAGAGGTCGACCGATTAATTGGCATGGCCGACTAATTGGGGTCGATTTCAAGTTTTCATAACAATTGGTAATCTGTATTTTTGGACGCTGATTATGGCCGATTACATTGCATTCCACGAGGAAACTGCGTGGCAGGCTGACCACCTGTTACGCGAGTGCAGCAAGGAGCCAAGGTAAGTTGCTAGCTAGCATTAAACTTATCTTATAAAAAGCAATCAATCTTCACATAATCACTAGTTAACTACACATGGTTGATGATATTACTAGGTTAACTATCTTGTCCTGCTTTGCATATAATCAATGCAGTGCCTGTTAATTTTGTCATCGAATCACAGCCTACTTCACCAAATGAGGAATGATTTAACAAAAGCGCATTCGAAAAAAGCACAATCGTTGCACGAATGTACCTAACCATGAACATCAATGCCTTTCTTAAAAGCAATACACAGAAGTATATTTTTTTAAACCTGCATATTTTGTTAAAATTCATGTTAGCAGGCAATATTAACTAGGGAAATTGTGTCACTTCTCTTGCGTTCATTGCACGCAGAGTCAGGGTATATGCAACAGTTTGGGCCGCCTGGCTCGTTGCAAACTAATTTGCCAGAATTTTACATAATTATGACAACATTGAAGGTTGAGCAATGTAACAGCAATATTTAGACTTAGGGTTGCCACCCGTTCGATAAAATACAGAACCTTTCAGTATTTCACTGAAAGAATAAACGTTTTGTTTCTGAAATGATAGTTTCCAGATTGAAATGTACCATTTAAATGACCAAAGGCTCTTATTTCTGTGCTTATTATATTATAATTAAGTCTATGATTTGATATTTGATAGAGCAGTCTGACTGAGCGGTGGTAAGCGTCAGCAGGCTCGTAAGCATTCATTCAAACTTTACTGCGTTTGCCAGCAGCTCATAGCAATGCTTGAGTCACAGAGCTGTTTATGACTTCAAGCCTATCAACTCCTGAGATTAGGCTGGCAATACTAATGTGCCTATTAGAACATCCAATAGTCAAAGGTATATGAAATACAAATGGTATAGAGAGAAATAGTCAACGCGTCATAATTCCTATAATAACTACAACCTAAAACTTCTTAACTGGGAGTATTGAACCACCAGCTTTCATGTGTTCTCATGTTCTGAGTGTAACAGTATAGCTTCCGTCCCTCTCCTCGCTCCAACCTGGGCTCCTCTGCACACATCAACCACAGTCACTCACGAAGCATCGTTACCCATCGCGCCACAAAAGCCCCGGCCCTTGCAGAGCAAGGGGAACCACTACTTCAAGGTCTCAGAGCGAATGACGTCACCATCGAAACACTATTAGCGCGCACCACCGCTAACTAGCTAGCCATTTCACATCGGTCACATGAACAAGGAACTTAAACGTTAGCTTTTTTTACATGGCACATATTGCACTTTTACTTTCTTCTCCAACACTGTGTTTTTGCATTATTTATACCAAATTGAGCATGTTTCATTATTTATTTGAGACTAAGTAGATGTTATTTATGTATTATATTAAGTTAAAAATTAAAGTGTTCATTGTTCATTCAGTATTGCTGTAATTGTCATTATTACAAATATAAAACAATTGTCAGATTAATCGGTATCGGCTTTTTTTGGTCCTCCAATAATCGGTATTGTTGAAAAATCATAGTCGGTCAACCTCTACACACAGCGAGAGAACTGCTGCTACAGCTTCTCAAACAGATAATTTGTTGCTGCTGGAGTGAAACGTGCTTTTGTAAGCCCAATGATTGCGTAACAATTCTAAATGCAATTGCGTATTAAACTGTTTTGATGGCCACGATTAAAATTGAAGCAGGCTTCCCATTCGTAATTGAAGCACGCTTCCCATTCGCCATTCAAGTGCATATAGGCAACGGTATAGGCAGGCTTCAGCATGTCACACACCACTTTGCAATGAGCTGGAGCAGTATGCATTTTGAAAACTAAATTTAACTGTTTGAAACCTTTTACTTCATATTATGAGGCATGTAGCCCATTTCTCTCATGTTCTATTGGTTTTCAAATCAACTTTCTTTCATTGTCCAGTAACCAAATGCACAATCCTAAGCTGTGTTCGATACTAACCATACTATTTTTGATGTGAGTATAAAGTATGAATATAGTTAGTATGCCAAAAGTTCAGATGTCGTACTAAATTCGCCAAATACAAAGTATACGAGCTGTGTACACTGTTTCCGTGCTTTTAGGGACCATGATGCAATTCTTCATAAAATGGGTGTGGCTTCACAACGTTTTCGCAAATGTCGGGAAAAATGCAGCCAAAGTCCGACGAGAGCGGATACAAATTCATTGCTTCATTGCTTTTCTTAACATTATGACAAATGTTAAGAAAATGTTGAGCAATGTAATAAAGTCATGTCTTTTCAAGTAAGTTACGTTGGCTGACAATTTGTTAACTACGCTATCCTTATAAAGAGCATAGCATTACAGCAGTATGTTAGCTAGTTGGCTACTAATACATCGGACTTGCCAGGCAGTATTTTAACTATCTAACTATTCACATCATTCTTAGCTAAGTGGTATAGTCATTGTGTGTTTCAATGGACATTGTTAATTCTGGCTATCTACTCCGATTTCAGAACACTCTCGTCTGAGTGTGTCAGAGCGCAGAATAACTGATGAATTTAAGAACACTCAACACCCATTGAATATGGCCAGTGGCAGTAAACGTTAGCCAAAAAAAAGCATCATTAAATTGTTTCCAGTCACCAACGCTCTGGATAACAATTGTTACAGTCACCAACGCTCTGGATAACATGAAAACAGCCTAACTAGCTCTGCTAGGACAAGTAAAATGGTTAGAGTGAGGTGTTCTCTCATTTGTGGTTGGTAGTAGCTAGCCAACATCATCAGTCAGTTAGCTTGGGTGCTTGACTGCCAGTGAACACTCGGATCAACCCTACTCCTCGGCCAGAGTGTCCAGTGTGCGCTCTGAACGTTCCCGAGAGCGAAACACTCTGAATTTATGAACGGACAATCTGACAACACTCTGAATTTAAGAACGCCCAGAGCACACTCTTTCACTCCAGTTAGAATTTACAAACACACCCAAAATCGTAAGATGTCTAGCTGGTCATTTTTTATGCTAACAAACTAGAAAGAGGTTGCATAGCAACAGCATCAACTTCTGGTAGACAGGCAAAGCGGTAGTACGCTCAACTGAAACGATACTGTTCATTTACAGTATACTAAAATGAACTAATAGTATGTAGTATATACTCATGAAGTGTATAGTATACAGAATGTTAGTATGGGTATTCGAACACAGCTCTAGTCATATTAGCAACCCATGCTAGTTCTTGAATCTTTAGATCTCCCCTCTTTCCATATTTATAACAGATATTTGTATCTCTGTCACATGAAACCGCTTGCATGTGCAGTTTGCATTTAACAACTGCATTACGGAACAAACATATCTGTGTAGCTTACTGCCTTGTGTGCTTTGCTAAGCTTATACTGTGAAGAAATAATAGTTTATCAACATTTTAAGCAAAACGTTCTGATCTGTTGCATCAGACTCATTGCTTTTAAATTTGTTCCATTTTTTAATGTAGCCAAGGCCTACTTAGTTGTATGAATTTGGGATCTATCATCCCATAACTGTCCCAGGGTCTGTTTGGAATAGGCTATTTCTTTCTCGCATTGAACGACAAGCTGACCATAAGAATAGTTCAACTTTTCGACTATGGGGGATATTGCATTGACGTAGGCTAGTGATTTTGCTGTTCGTTACTCGTCTTGTTGGCTGATGAAAAGTGAATGTGGCAGTTATTCTTATATTTTAAAAGTGCGCATTGGAATTCGGTAAGAAGGATGCAAGCTGTTGTGTCCTCGAGTTGCATGTTCTGTGACAATAAATAATCGAAATGTGATTTTTGTCAGTGGGTGGACGCCCTAATCAGGTTATGCGCCCAATGCATATGGGTCCGGTAAATTTCTCAAATGTCTGTTAAATTAAAGTACTGCCGATCAAAAGTCAAGACGCCACATTTTCCTAATGGAAACTCTGACACTCGTACACAGACCTCACACACACAGATACACATTCACTTTACTCTTCTCCACAATCATTACTTCCCTGCACCGAAGTGAAAATAATAATTAAATCTTATCTTTACAGCATCCAGAGGGACAGACCATAATTTCAATTCCCTCACTGGACAAACCAAGTGGAAAAATATCTCAATAAACATGGCCCTAATGTTTCCCCCCTTAGGCTGCTCTCTCCCTGGCATACTAAGTGGCTGTGGATGGAAAATGTGTTTATGACCAGGCAGGGCCACTCTGTCCAAAATGGCTTTGACTAGGACCCATAGTGCACTACTTTTGACTAAAGCCCTATGTAGGGAATAGGGTGCCATTTCAGACTCTGCCTCTATGATGTAAAAAGGGCTTTATGAATAAATGCGATTGATTTGATTGATCTCTGTGCTAGTGCAGTTAGCACTTAGCAGTAGCTAGCTCTGGTGATTCGGATGCAGGCCCATACATCTGCTCTGTATGCCAGGGCTGTGGATGTATGCCCCAGCGGGAGACCAGAGAGAATGTTGAGAATATAGCAGTGTATTATCTACTGTTTGATGGGTTCAGATCATGTTTATACAATGGTGAGTGGCCCCTTGGGAAGATGAGGAGGAGAAGAAGGGAACGGCGAGGGACAGAGAACAAAGGAGAGAAAATCAGACAGGGACAAAGTGAGAGAGGGTGCAGGAGTGAGAGAGACAGGCTTTTAGAGAGGGAGGACAGAGGGAAGGAGATAGCAGGAGACTAATATGTTCCCATCTTTGTATAGATAATGCCAGGTAAGTGAAACAAATCTGTCACGTCAGCCTCTAACAGCCACGTTATCCACTGTCCCCAGTCATCTCAATATCAAATCAAATTTATTTATATAGCCCTTTGTACATCAGCTGATATCTCAAAGTGCTGTACAGAAACCCAGCCTAAAACCCCAAACAGCAAGCAATGCAGGTGTAGAAGCACGGTGGTTAGGAAAAACTCCCTAGAAAGGCCAAAACCTAGGAAGAAACCTAGAGAGGAACCAGGCTATGTGGGGTGGCCAGTCCTCTTCTGGCAATACAACTACTCAGTCAAAATCTACTCATTATTTAAACAGAACTCTCTCCAATCTATCCAGCCCCAAGTCTCTCTCAAGATCATAATAACTCTGCTTTAAGATGAGATGCTTTGAGTTATGTAGATGTCTCTATGATTGAATGGAGAAAGTCGTGAGTAATGCCAGGCACATGGACAGAGATACAGAGTGAGTGGGGCTATGTTGAGTGACGGGAGTCTGGGGCAGCCTTGACTCCTGCCCTCATGCCTGGTGCTGTGGGATGGAGGGGAAGAGGTGTGCCGGATCAAACAGGTGGCTCTGTCTTAACCTCCGAATCTTGTTGTTGGGTCAGGACTCATCTCCATCGTTATTCTCGCTCATTTAAGCCTTACTCACACACACACATGCACATGCACACACACACAAATTCATATTATCTCATATTCCATCTCTACTGTACTGCCAGTGCCTTCACCTCTCTTTCACCTCTATTCCTTTTCATTCTCTACATTCTCCTCGTCTTCCTCTTTTCAATTCCGCTCTGTCTCCACTTGCCATTCTCTCCCCATATTCATTCTCGTTCTCTCCTTTCCTCCACCCATCCTCTCATCCTCTCCTCTCCCTCCACAGCCCAGACGGCCAGCCCACCCTCCTACCTCCGGACCAGGTGCAGGAGCTGAACGTGCGCTCCACGGGCATGTTGAACAGCGTGCAGCACCTCTTCTCCTACCACATGATCGAAACGTTTGGCTGTGACTACTCCACCAGCGGGGTGACTTTGGAGGCCCTGCAGGCCAAACTCAAGGCCTTCCTGGAGCTTCGCACAGCCGACGGGCCCCGCCATGATACATACGTGGTGTTCTACAGCGGTCATACGCAGCGCACCGGGGCCTGGGCACTGGCAGGTGAGGGTCGCCATAGCTTACAGAGGCTGGCTGGCTGGAAACCAGCAGACAAGCTTCTTGCCTGTCTCTGTCTCTCATCGTCTATCAGTGTTTATTTTACACCTACTTTTTTCCAGACTAGATCAAACATGAAAAAACAAAACAAATACAGGATCAAATTAAGGTTATATGTTTGAATAGAACATGATGATGAGTGTAGAATAGTATTCTTTTGTTTTTGACAAACATTTAAACGTTTTTCATTCGTTTTTGAGAAATGTCTAGAACAACAACAGCAGTAGTTAGAACAAGCACACAATATTTAGTAGTCTGCCAGATACAGTGTGTGCCAGTATTTTTCATTAATCCATGGCGACTTAGTAGAAATGAAGAGTCCAACATTTTCCCAGCGTGATAACTGAAGTTTGTCTTCAGTGGCTGCCGACACACGCCCACGCTTTATCACTGCATGGTGCAAGACGAGCTCAGTGACAATTAAACATGACTTGACCATTAATGTACTCCCACTCGTAACTTTTCCTTTTCAACATGAACCCAGACCACTTTTACCTTTTGTCTTTAATGTCCATTTACTTGCTAACCACCTACCTTAACCACCTACCTTAATCAAATACATGCAGACAGTCGTCGTGGCTCGTCGGGCAAGTCAGCTGTAATAAGTGTAGTTAATTAGTATTATTATTAACCCATTAACCAATTATTATTTCATGGACTAAGGAAAGAATATATTTGTATCATGCTGTACATTCTAAATCTATGATTACATTAACAAAGTAACCTTTGTTATCAAACTAGCTACTAAACTCCTAACAAAAAAAAACTTCTATGTATTGTTTTCCTAAAGATACAGATCTGACTACGGACCAACTCAGTCTTCTAGTAATATGTGTCAAAACATCAACGCGGCCACAGTACACCACACCACTGCTCCCCTGAAACCACTGCTCCCAAATTGTACTTTCAGCAATCAGTGTGTCGCGACCACACAGTATCACTCCTCCTAACCAGTCCCTTTCTGAGCAGCTCCCAAACTGTAAAGAAATATCTTGGCACCATCTACGGGCACCTCTTAATCTTCCTGCCATGGAGCCCACTGCCGTATTAATCCTCATGAAGGATACTGCGTGTCATACCCCGTGTCATACCCCGTGTCACAGTGTTTGAGCAGTGGAGGCCGAGTGGAAAACAACCCAGGCCCTGGCTGGCGTTGGAGCTTTACAGAACGGACTGGGAAGAGCGGGGGGGGGTTGTCTCTGGCACTCACACTCAATCACACGTGCACATATACACACACACATATACACACTCGTACTCCGCTCACGTTTCTGCCACAGGGGAAGGGTGCCCAAACAGAGAGCAGTCCCTATAACTCAAGATTTAGGTGCCTTAGACTAGGGATAGGCCATACAGGTGTGTAGTTGTCGACGGTACACAGAATAACGATAGAGAGGATTGGACCAATAACTTGACTATTCACATGTTCCTTTTTGTTTACATTGTGCATGTTCTGATATAGACCATATCAGCTGTTCGCAAATGGTTGTTCCTTGTTTGTCCCTGCCTAAGATGAGGGTTGTGGTTATTACAATGTTTTATTTCTCTACTCTACCAGGAGGAGACTCTCTGCGTCTGGAGCAGCTGCTGGAGTGGTGGAAGGAGAAGAACAGCGGCTTCACCTCCCGTCTCATCCTGGTCCTGGACACGGAGAACTCCATGCCCTGGGTAAAGGAGGTCCGCAGGACGGAGGGAGTCTACTTGGCCGTGCAAGGGGCCGAGCTCACCCCCGCTGGAGACATCGAAGGCGGGGTCGCCCCCCGCCTTGGGGACTTCACCTCGGAGTGGGTGGAGTTCAACTGCAACCCGGACAGCACCACCCAGTGGTCGGAGAAGGACAGGGCGGTGGCGGCGGCCTACGGCGTGTCGAAACACTGGAGCGACTACACGCTCCATCTTCCCACAGGGAGTGACGTGGCTGAGCACTGGAAGACCCACTTCCCCCAGGCTACCTATCCTCTGGTGCACCTATCCAACTGGTGCTGTGGGCTCAACCTCCTCTGGCTGTGTGGTGTGTGTCTGAGGTGCTTCAGGCGACTCAAACTGGGCTGGTTCCCTCCCAATATACTAGACACAGGACAGGGCATCAAACTGGTCCACTCATAGACTGACTGAGCTGTCTGTCTGCCTGGGAGATCACTTGCCTGACCACTCACCCTGAATTGAATTCCTCTGCTCTATCAATCGCTACCTACTTTAAGTCTGAAGCTGTCATCCTAGAAGTTGACTTCAAAACAAATTCATCAGTGATTGGTTAGATTTGTTATAGACGATCCAATCAGAGAATCAAAGTTGATAACGTCATCGGGTAGTCCGGCTCTGGCCCAACCCATCGGTTTCCATCGGTCAGATTGTGTTCGCGTTCTAGAAATCGTCAGGGGGGGCAAATCCAGACTCATCGTGGAGAAAAAACATCAGATGGACGGAGCAATGTGGATGGGTAGCCAGGCAAGGAGACCACAATGGAGTTTCAGCAGGTAGCCTAGCGGTTAAGAGGGTTGGGCCAGTAACCGAAAGGTCGTTGGTTCAAATCCCCGAGCCGACTAGGTGAACAATCTTGTCGATGTGGCCTTGAGCAAGGCACTTAACCCTAATTGCTCATGTAAGTTGGTCTGGATAAGAGCGTCTGCTAAGTGGCTAAAATGTAAATGTGTTGATCTTTGATCTATGGTAAATTATGTGTAGACAATCACCAATAGATTATGTGGTAAAGTACAGTCACCACAATAGGCCTGCTTTCTATGGTAAAGCTATAGACAATCACCACAATCAGTCTTATTGCCATAGACTTCAACCATGCTAGTGTGGGCCTTGTATCTAAATGGTACAAGTAGACAATCTCCACAATATTCTGTGTATCTATGGTTTACTGACATCTACCCTATGTGCCTTGTGTTACTTTGTGAATTGAACTTTCTCGGGACATTGTGCCTTATTTTGAAAGTGTAATATATATAATTATTTCATGTGTTTTTTTCTGGGAAGATTTTTGTAAATTGTTTGTCATGTTTATTTCCCCTTTTGAAACTGATAGTATACAGATTTTACCATTAAAATGTCTAGCCAAAGATTTTGGGACAATTTTCAAGAGTTGTTTCTTGCCTTGCGTTTGGTGTTGGTTTCTGTTGACTGACTATTTAAAATGATGAGACGAAAGCCTTATTTTAGCACCCAATTCTGTTCCATTAGATGGTGTGGTTAATTCATTGATTCGTTTTTTTTAAACATTAATTTTATAAATGTGCTGCATCAGTGTGAGTAGGAGGAGAGAGTGTTGACAATTGGTCAGCCTGACAGGATCCATATAGCTGCAGGGATATACAGTACACAGCTCCCTGCCTGGCGCCACTTTGCTGCAGTTGTTTTGGAGTCAAATCCACCGTTAAAACAATGACTCACCACATGTAGCCTATCATTGAATCACTGTGCCCTCATTGGTTGTGATGGCCATGGTGACCCATATTGGCCAACCTTTCTGCTTCATTTGGTGCTCTTTCGCTGCGATGCTGCCTTTATGATACACTGTGATGTGTATGCTAAAAAGGTCCAATTGTATTATTCTACATATAAATGAAAGCCAAGCTTTTTGTCTCACTATGTCTTTGATGTCCTGATAAGAACCGATGTGATGCCTTATCTCAGAATGTGCTGGAATAATAAAGTGAATATGTAAAACGTTGATCACATATCTATTGAAAGTAATTGCTTTTGTAAAAAAGCCTGTGCAGCTGCTCAACATTCTTGTATTTACCTGGGCATTGAAATGGGAAGTTTACCTCTGAGATGAAGAGTCTGTCGGTTTAGTTTGGACAGCACGTTCAATGGGTTAAATTGGGCCCAGTCGTCTCTACATAATTGCTTGTCTCTTAGTTGTGGTTTGATAGGATGTGTAGAGGGAGAGAGGAAAAATAAAAAGCAAGAGTGGGAAAGATGAATCATGAAATGGGGCATAAGAGAGAGGAGATGACCCAGAGGTGTCCCTAGCCATCCGTTCCAATTCCAGACATTAGAATGACATGGTTTACAGACATTGAGCAAATACAGGGCCTTGGTGTAAAAATGTTATTGTTGGCAGCAAATATTGGGTTTGGGAACGTAGAAGTCCGGACAGATGTTGTAGGAATAATTGCCCTGTGCTGCTGTAAAAAAGCTGTCAGTTCTCTCTCTCTCTCTCACTGGGGATTCTAGCTGGACACAAAGCTTTCGCTTCAGCTTAGTCGCCCTTTCCTCAACATGTTTGGTGGAAATTCAACACCAGGGACACCTTCAGTCGATATTAAATGAATCACTCTTTAACACACGTACAAAGTACAAGTCTGCCACAAGCTCCGTCAGGGTGGTCCCCTCAGCCCTCTTATATACCGCTACCCAAAAAACCTACATAGGCATGGTTCATAGGGTTGGTTCTTGCAGGTGACTGGCTGTTATGGCTCGTTGCTCAGATTCTCTAGAAACTATCTTAACTTCCAGATCATATTCTGGGCATTCTGCCCATAGGTCTGTAGAGGAGGTCACAGTCACCTGCACGAACCAAGAGGGAGTGAGAGAAGATGCATACTGTGTACAATTCAAGGCTATGTCTTCAGAACATAAAATGTTCCCTTGCAATGTCTCCCAAGGTAGAGCTGCTTTCGATGGTCACACTTGATGCGTTTTATTGGTTTCATAGAGCAGGTCAGTGAACCGCGGCATGGTGCCTGGAAGATACTATTAGACTAGAGAGAGGAAGGGATGAAACAATGTTGATAAGTTTTGGGATGAATAGAGAGAACTCCAGTGTCAGCTTTGCTGCTTTCATACAGGCCTGCATCCTCATATAGGCCTGGTCTCGGTCTTGTCTTTCTATTGGCCAGGGCTGAAATAGAGTGCTGTTATTGGGTAAGGTCAGTGATTCATGTATACAGGAGGAGTCATTTATTGGAATATTAGATTCGAGGCTGGATTAATCTCCTAAACTGGATTCGGTAATAAAAGAGCCAGTCTCTCTCTCTCTCTGCAGCCCACATCAGTGGTCTCTCTTTCGCTTGCTTGCTCTTCACTCTCTCTGCAGCCCACATCAATGTGCTGAGTCAGAGCCTGCCACTCACTCACACACTGACAGTAGGACTACCCAGCATGCTTCAATCAGCAGCTGTGCCTCATCTGTACTGAGTGGGCAATTTGGGCCCGTCAGAAAATGTATCCCTAGTATAGGAAAAACGATGTGCGTGAGTGTTATCCAGACTGTATTTGAGCATTACTTAGCTGTTTATCGTGCTTTTGTAACCGTGAATTAAGTCACTTGAAAGAAGTGTGCTTGAAAGAACTGAAACATTGACATAGCCCACAGTAGGAGGCCATGGGTAGAAAATCTTCTAGAGATCTTATTTCACTGCTAGACAAAACACCGATATGAAATGATTCACTGTCTTCATTTAACCATGTCTCCACAATAAGGCAAGCACACATCATTATTCCTAGTCTCATTCATTGTTTCCAAGCCTTTGTATTGTTGCAATATGAACCATCATGCCAGTACTGTATGACTAGGAGCTCATTCCACTCTTTCCTATTCAGAGGTATGGTCTATTCTCCTGTGTGTCCTTCAGGCCTTTTTAAGTGTGCTGCACACAGTCATTCAGCATCTGCTCGTTTCGAGGGAAATCTACTGTAGATGTATGAATACAGAATTCCTCTCTTCTCTTCTCTCTGGCTGTAAATGGGCCTGACCAGCTGCTGGAGTAATGGGATGAGATTATCGATTCATTCGATGCAGGACCGCTCCAACTTTCCCACCCAAAAAAAGACAGTTGATATTGCCGTGACATTGAAATGTCAGAGGCATTATCTCTAATCACAAGAGGTGAGGATGCGTGTAGTGGCCACTTAACCACTGAACGCTTTCCTCTCCACATTATTATTTTATTTTATAGGCGGCTTCCAAATACAAAACCTTCCATCCAGCTCACTTGTCCTTCTTTCATCCAGCAAGGAAATTAAACAAACTAGCTACCTTTTAGGTCTTTTGAAGTCTTTCTCTGTCCTTCCATCGATCTGTCTGTCTGTCTCCTTCATACCAATAGCATTCATTTAACAACAGCACACTTCTATTGAAGGGAGGACATCATTGATTTAAATCTCTAAATCAAAGTATAGCCTTGCCCAGAGATATTTTAGTAGAGAAGTAAGAGACTTTTCTGAAAACCAGAAAGGGAATTTTAGCGTCAAAGGCCAAAAATGTCAAAACTACATTCAAATCCGGAACTATGTCTACATCGCTGTGTGTAGTGATACTTTCTATAGGATTGGAGGTCAGGGCTTTGTGATGGCCACTCCAATACCTTGAATTTGTTGTCCTTAAGCCATTTTGCCACAACTTTGTAAGTATGCTTGGGGTCATGGTCACGTGGGTCTTCCAAATGGACAAAGCTTTAACTTCCTGACTGATGTCTTGAGATGTTGCTTTAATATATCCACACTATTTTCCTCCCTCATGATGCCATCTATTTTGTGAAATGCACCAGTCCCTCCTGCAGCAAAGAACCCCCACAACATGATGCTGCCACCCCCGTGTGTCACGGTTGGGATGGTATTCTTCGGCTTGCAAGCCTCCCCATTTTTTCTCCAAACATAACAGTGGGCATTATGGCCAAACAGTTCTATTTTTGTTTCATCAGACCAGAGGACATTTCTCCAAAAAGTATGATCTTTGTCCCCATGTGCAGTTGCACACCATAGTCTGGCTTTTTTATGGCGGTTTTTGAGCAGTGGCTTCTTCCTTGCTGAGCGGCCTTTCAGCTTATGACTCGTTTTACTGTGGATATAGATACTTTTGTACCTGTTTCCTCCAGTATCTACACAAGGTCTGTTGCTTTTGTTCTGGGATTGATTTGCACTTTTCGCACCAAAGCGCGTTCATCTCTAGGAGACAGAACGTGTCTCCTTCCTGAGCGGTATGACGGCTGAGTGGTTCCATGGTGTTTATACTTGCATACTATTGTTTGTACAGATGAATGTGGTACCTTCAGGTGTTTGGAAATTTCTCCTTAGGGTGAACCAGACTTGTGGAGGTCTACAATTTTTTTCTGAGGTCTTGGCTGATTTCTTTTGATTTTCCCATGGTGTCAAGCAGAGGCACTGAGGTTAAAGGTAGGCCTTGAAATACATCCACAGGTACACCTCCAATTGACTCAAATTATGTCTTTTAGCCTATCAGAAGCTTCTAAAGCCATGACATCAAAATTATAGTTTGTTAACAAGAAATTTGTGGAGTGTTTGAAAAACACTTAGGTTGGAGTCATTAAAACTCGTATGTAAACTTCCGACCTCAACGGTATTATTGATTTTATTATTATTGATTTCTCGTCAATTTACACACAGAATGTTTCAAGTTTATAAAAATAAAAAAACGGAAATATTTTCTTTATGTAAGTATGACACTTTGCTATGAGACTCGAAATTGAGTCTATATAAATGTATTTATATAGCCCTTCATACATCAGCTGATATCTCAAAGTGCTGTACAGAAACCCAGCCTAAAACCCCAAACAGCAAGCAATGCAGGTGTAGAAGCACGGTGGCTAGGAAAAACTCATTAGAAAGGCCAAAACCTAGGAAGAAACCTAGAGAGGAACCAGGCTATGAGGGGTGGCCAGTCCTCTTCTGGCTGTGCCGTGTGGAGATAACAGAACATGGCCAAGATGTTCAAATGTTCATAAATGACCAGCATGGTCAAATAATAATAATCACAGTAGTTGTCGAGGGTGCAGCAAGTCAGCACCTCAGGAGTAAATGTCAGTTGGCTTTTCATAGCCGATCATTAAGAGTATCTCTACCATTCCTGCTGTCTCTAGAGAGTTGAAAACAGCAGGTCTGGGACAGGTAGTACGTCCGGTGAACAGGTCAGGATTCCATAGCCGCAGGTTTCCATTGATCATCCTTGAAATGTTTCTACAACTTGATTGTAGTCCACCTGTGGTAAATTTAATTGATTGGACAGGATTTGGAAAGGCACACACCTGTCTATATAAAGGTCGCACTGTTGACAGTGCATGTCAGAGCAAAAACCATGCAATGAGGTCAAAGGAATTGTCCGTAGAGCTCCGAGACAGGATTGTATCATGTCACAGATCTGGGGAAGGGTACCAAAATGTCTGCAGCTTTGAAGATCCCCAATAACACAGTGGCCTCCATCATTCTTCATTTGAAGTTTGGAACCACCAAGACTCTTCCTAGAGTTGGCCACCTGGCCACCCGAGCAATTGGGAGAAAAGGGCCTTGGTCGGGAAGGTGACCAACAACCCGACTGTCACTCTGACAGAGCTCCAGTTCCTCTGTGGAGATGGGAGATCCTTCCAGGAGGACCATCATCTCTGAAGCACTCCACCAATCAGGCCAGACTGAAGCCACATGGCAGCCCGCTTGGAGTTGTCGTGGAGAATCTTAACAAAATGTAACACAAGAACTTGTGAATTCAATATAGGCTTTTAATACAAACATATCAGAAGCCTAGATGGTCCGCGGAACACACACTTTTCCAGAGCACTGGCTCTGATTTATACACATACAACATGTGAGTCCATCCCACATGCAAATGAAGTTACTTCCCGCAGTCCATCTGCCACCATTATATCCCAATCTGTGCTTCCTGCTTGTTCACGCCCAATAACGCCCATATCTGCTTTCAGTCAAGTTATAATGGTGACAGGACCACTTCATGTCCCAAAAATAATACATGCCCATCTTATCCTATGGGCCCCTTTTGTTTGGCTTGTCCTTATTAGGACTAGTAGACTATGTATCTCTTCTGTTCATGTCCTAAAAATATAGTCCATCAGTTGGTCATTTGGCTGACCCCCTCCTTTGTATGTCCCTCTGACCTTGGTTTGTCCAGCTGTCCTATGCTCTCATGGCCTTACTCTGGCCTCCTGTCCTATACAATAGACAATGCATTTTACCAGAATGGCAAATGCACTCTAAGTGTATCTTTCTCTTGTGTTACAGTATTATGGTCCTCCCTATATGTACATATTTCTCCCACAGAGTTTGCCAAAAGGCACCTAAAGGACTCTGACCATGAAAAACAAGATTTTCTGGTCTGAATGCCAAGCGTGACATCAGGAGGAAACCTGGCATCATCCCTACGGTGAAGTATGGTGGTGGTAGCATCATGCTGTGGGGATGTTTTTCAGCGGCAGGGTCTGGGAGACTAGTCAGGATAGAGGGAAATATGAATGGAGCAAAGTACAGAGAGATCTTTGAGGAAAACCTGCTCCAGAGCACTCAGGACCTCAGACTGGAGGCGCAGGTTCACCTTCCAACAGAACAACGACCCTAAGCACACAGCCAAGACAACACAGGAGTGGTTTCGGGCCAAGTCTCCGAATGTCCTTGAGGGGCCCATCCAGAGCCCAGACTTGAACCTGATCTGACATCTGTGGTGAGACCTGAAAAATAGCTGTGCAGGGGATCTACAGAGTATAATACTTTGTAATTATGGGGTATTATGTATAGATCGATGAGGGGGGAAAAGTCTATTTAATCCATTTTAGAATATGGGTGTAACGTAACAAAATGTGGAAAAAGTCAAGGGGCCTTAATACTTTATTAGCAAGTGCATCGGTGATGTTGTACCCCCATCATCTATTAAAACATTCCCCAACCAGAAACATGGATTGATGGCATCATTCGCGCAAAACTGAAAGCCCGAACCACTGCTTTTAATCAGGGCAAGGTGACCGGAAACATGACCGAATACAAACAGTGTAGCTATTCCCTCAGCAAGGCAATCAAACAAGCTAAGCATCATTATAGAGACAAAGTAGAGTTGCAATTCAACGGCTCAGACACGAGGTATGTGGCAGGGTCTACAGTCAATTACGGACTACAAAAGAAAAACCAGCCCCGTCGCGGACCACAATGTCTTGCTCTCAGACAGACTAAACAACTTCTTTGCTCGCTTTGAGGACAATACAGTGCCACTGACATGGCCCGCTACCAAAACCTGCAGGCTCTCCTTCACTGCAGCCAACGTGAGTAAAACATTTAAAGGTGTTAACCCTTGCAAGGCTGCAGGCCCAGACAGCATCCCCAGCCGCGTCCTCAGAGCATGCACAGACCAGCTGGCTGGTGTGTTTAAGGACATATTCAATCAATCCTTATCCAATTCTGCTGTTCCCACATGCTTCAAGAGGGCCACCATTGTTCCTGTTCCCAAGAAAGCTAAGGTAACTGAGCTAAAAGACTACCGCCATGTAGCACTCACTTCTGTCATTATGAAGTGCTTTGAGAGACTAGTCAAGAACCATGTCACCTCCACCCTACCTGACACCCTAGACCCACTCGAATTTGCTTAGCACCCCAATCGGTCCACAGACGGCACAATCACAATCACACTGCCCTAACCCATCGGGACAAGAGGAATACCCATGTAAGAATGCTGTTCATCGACTACAGCTCAGCATTTAAAACCATAGTACCCTCCAAACTCGTCATTAAGCTCGAGACCCTGGGTCTCGACCCCACCCTGTGCAACTGGGTCCTGGACTTCCTGACAGGCCGCCCCCAGGTGATGAGGGTAGGTAACAACATCTCCACCCCGCTGATCCTCAACACTGGGGCCCCACAAGGGTGCGTTCTCAGCCCTCTCCTGTACTCCCTGTTCACCCATGACTGCGTGGCCATGCACGCCTCCAACTCAATCATCAAGTTTACAGACGACACTGCAAGAGGTAGGCTTGATTACCAACAACGACGAGAGGGCCTACAGGGAGGAGGTGAGGGCCCTCGGAGTGTGGTGTCAGGAAAATAACCTCACACTCAATGTCAGCAAAACAAAAGAGATGATCGTGGACTTCAGGAAACAGCAGAGGGAGTAGACCCCTATCCACATCGACGGGACAGTAGTGGAGAGGGTGGAAAGTTAAGTTCCTCGGCGTACACATCACGGACAAACTGAAATAGTCCACCACACAGACAGCGTGGTGAAGAAGGCGCAGCAGCGCCTTCAGTTGGTAACCAAAAACACAAACTATTATAGATGCGCAAGCATCCTGTCGGGCTGTATCACCGCCTGGTACGGCAACTGCTCCGCCCATAACCGTAAGGCTCTCCAGAGGGTAGTGAGGTCTGCACAACGCCTCACCGGGGGCAAACTACCTGCCCTCCAGGACACCTACACCACCCGATGTCACAGAAAGGCCAAAAAGATCAAGGACAACAACCACCCGAGCCACTGCCTGTTCACCCCGCTATCATCCAGAAGGCGAGGTCAGTACAGGTGCATCAAAGCGGGGACCAAGAGACTGAAAAACAGATTCTATCTCAAGGCCATCAGACTGTTAAACAGCTATCACTAACATTGAGTGGCTGCTGCCAACATACTGACTCAAATCTCTAGCCACTTTAATAATGGAAACATTTTATGTAATAAATGTATCACAAGCCTCTAAAAACAATGCCACTTTATAATGTTTACATACCCTACATTACTCATCTCATGTATATACTGTACTCTATATCATCTACTGCATCTTGCCTACGCCGTTCGGCCATGACTCATTCATATATATTTTTTGTACATATTCTTATTCATTCCTTTACACTTGTGTGTATAAGGTAGTTGTTGTGAAATTGTTAGGTTAGATTACTTGTTAGATATTACTGCATGGTTGGAACAAGCACAAGCATTTCGCTACACTCGCATTAACATCTGCTAACCATGTGTATGTGACAAATAAAATTTGATTTGATCGTGACGCCAAATTCCTCCTTGAAAGTCTTCCGTACCCGTGACGTGAATTGGGGGCCACGGTCGGAGACGATGTCCTCCCAAATGCAATAGTGCAGGAAGACCTGCTGGAACAGTGCCTCAGCGACCTGGAGAGCAGAAGGGAGAGGAATAAACCGGCATGACTTAGAAAATCTGTCCACAACCACCAGAATGGTGGTGAAACCATCAGAGGGGAGATCGGTAACAAAGCCAATGGACAGATGAGACCAGGGACACTGAGGCACAGGAAGGGGAAGGAGCTTCCCTGCTGGAGCGATTTTGTTTGGGCACATACGGAGCATGAGTTGATATAGCACGCCACATTCTGCGCCAAGGTGGGCCACCAGTATTTCTAAGAGATGGAGTGACTAGTGCAAGTAATACCTGAGTGGCCAGTGGTGAGGGATGTGTGCACCCAGGTCAACAGTCTATCCCTTATCCCTGTGGGAACGTAGATGCGCTCAGAAGGACAGTTAGTGGGTGCGGGCTCCCTCTCCAGAGTCTGGTGAATGTCTGCATCTACGTCCCAGACCACATTGACTGACTTGAGAGGGAAGGCAGGTCCTCCGACATTCGGGCGCCTAGTCCGTGATTTTAATCTTCGACCATGAGATGTTGGGGTTATGGCGTTGGAGCCAAGGCCGAGGATGATCTTGTGAGCTAGAGCACTATAATTGGGAGGAAGAAAGAAGTGTTTTCCTGAGGTGATGTGTGTAATGGTTCCGGACCCTAGTGGTCGATTATTCAGGGCTTGAACCGGAAAGGGGGGTGGGTATGAGGGGATGTTCAGAGAGAAGGCAAGGGTCTGTTTGTTACTGTAATTTAATTATGCCAATGTGCTTTCATCAATTGAAAACCCTTCATCTATTTTATGAGAATTTCTAAGATTCTTGTTTGCATAAAATAGACGCAGACCAGTCTTTCAATAATAGGTAACAGAATTTATTCTCGGAGCGCGCTGCCACACGAGCAACAGATTACATACAGATCATGACGTCATTTCATTGCTTTAATAGAATCCCCTCCTCTCGACTGGGACAAAGTGAGGTGAAAAGTTCATTCTAACTTACTAACACACTCCCAGATAACTTTTGACCCCTCAACATTATCGATCACCAATGAGCTGACAGTTCTAATTAACAGAAAACTTAGGAATGCACTGTCTTATCTAAAAAACCCAGAGCTAAGTTTCTGTAGGGTCAACCATAGGCTAACGACCTTATGTGTTTACACAGTCCCCAACCCATTTGTTTCTTCCTAGTTGGAATGGTGTTCATTAACTTGAATTACTTGTCCGTGTCACACAATCCCTTCTTATGAACTCATATTGTTAATCAGATATAATAAAACAGAGTATAAGTTTTACTTAGTTACAGTTCCATTTAAAATGATTTGTTCAGTCATTTAATCATAATTTTCCCCAACACTGGTCAATAAAGTTCCCAGCGGCACCGGAATCCACTAGCGCTGTAGAAACAGTACATGAGGGACAGCCAGCTAGTGTGAGAGACACTAAAAAGGGTTTGTCAGAAAATTATGAGATACTCACACCGGCCCCACGAGGTGGAAGATCACGTGACCGTCCCTCTGCTCTCATGGATCCCGAGTTGGGACCTACCGGACACTGAAGCTGGTGCCCACCTTGACCACAATAGGGACACAGCCCCAGCTGTTTCCGTTTACGTCGTTCAGCAGCGGGGAGGAGTGTGACCCCTACCTCCATGGGTTCAGGCTCTCATACAGTGGTCACTGAGGGAGAGAGAGCAGTGAGGGTACTGATTAGGTTATCCAGATGGATGGCCATCGCGATGAGTGATTCCAAGGAGAGGTTGTCCTCAGCCCTCTTCTGAATAGCTATGGAGCTCATTCCATCCCCTGGATACTGCTACAGTCCGGAAGGTGAGCACATACTCGGCAGCGGTCTGGTCATCCTACCGTAGTTGGAATAGGGATCCCCCTCTGATCGAAGATACCTCTGAACAGAGCCAAAAACCCTTCATTTGAATCCAGCGGCCGTAGCCCACTCCAACACCCACGCAGTTTCAGTGGTGGGGACTCCCATCTGGTGCGCAAAATAGAGGGAGCACTGGAGTAGGAAGCCATGGCATTTAGAAGGGGTTCCATCATATTTATGGGACAAACGTGAGTAGCTGACCTGGGGGGGACTGCTGAATGGACTGATGTGCTGGCTCGCTGGGTCGACTGGTGGAAGAGTATCCTCCGCTAGTTGAAGGCAAAGCCTCTCGGGCATGTTTGACATGTAGAAGATTGCGAAGAACCTCTTCCATAGCCGTTCCCAGTTGTGCCAGCTGGTCGTGGTGTTGACGAAGTAGGTGTCCCTGTTCGTCGACCGTCTGGGAGATGTCTGGATTTCCTGCTGCTTCCATTTGTTGAGGCAGTATTCTGTAATGTAGACGCTGGGAGTCGGGAAGCAAGTGCAGGTGGTGAATAATAAACTAAACCTGGACCAATACAAGAAACAAGAGACGCGTACGAACATGAAACTACAGCAATACTGCCTGGGGAATAACCCTAAGTGAGTGCCAGATATAGAGGAGGTAATAAGTGAGGAAATGGTGTCCAGGTGTGCCTCGTCATGAGGAGCAGGTGCACATACTGATTGATGCCAGGTGCGCCTAATGATGGTTGTCAGGACCGGTGGTTAGTAAACCGGTGACATTGAACTCTGGAGAGGGGGAGCAGGAGTAGATTTGACAATATTAGTTAACTATTGATAAAAAACAATAATTTCTACCTTGTGGCCAGGTGTATATGCCTCATTATATTAGTTAACTATTGATAAAAAAAACAATAGTTTCTACCTTGTGACCAGGTGTATATGCCTCATTATATTAGTTAACTATTGATAGAAAATGATAGTTGCTCCCTTGTGGCCAGGTGTATATAGGTGCTCCCCTTTCTCCAACTAAACAGAACAAGTCCACCTCCACCTATGTTCTAAAATGTATGACGCTGAATTTGTCTTTGTCTCAGGAGACTATCACCATGGCAAAGTTGACCCTATTTTTGCTTCTCAGCGCCGCCTTTTCTCTGGGTGATGCAAGTAAGAGATATACCTTCGTTCTTTTTGTTCTTTTTTATTTTTTTACTCTTTTTAGTTAGATAAGAGGTGTTTATTGATGTGTCGGTAGCAGAGGTATTCTTATCAGTGGTTTGATTACCTGTTCACACGTCAGATGCAGTTTGATGATATCATTCCACACTTTTTGGAAGAGCAGATGAGTATTAATCTTCTGTCTTTGGCTCTCTTTGTTGTTGGGGATCTGAATGACGCAGGGAAACACATTATGAAGACCCTGATACGCCACCTGCCAATCTGTGAAATGCCATCCTCATATCAACAGACTTTCTGAAACCTGCAGAAAACAATAATATTACATAGTTCTGCTAATGTTAATGGACTAATAACGCACAGATAGCCGTGTTGCTGTGTTCAATAACACGGCTGGAATGCACTTTTGACCACTCGGATTGTGTGGATGGACCTAATCATTTCATCAAAATATTGAATGTTATCTATCCCTCCTACAGAGTCTGAGGAGATGGGAGGTCATCATGCCCACCTGGTTGGGACAGTTATTTTTTTATTTATCCTTTATTTAATTAGGCACATCAGTTAAGAAATTCTTATTTACAATGACTTCCTACCCCAGCCAAACCCTAACCCAGACGACACTGGTCCAATTGTGTGCTGCCCTATGGGACTCCCAATCACGGCCAGTTGTGATACAGCCTGGAATCGAGCCAAGGTCTGTAGTGACGACTCTAGCACTAAGACGTAGTGCCTTAGGGCGCCAAGCAACTCGGGAGCCCCATGGGACACACTGCTATCACTACGTCCCCATCCTGGCAAAATGGCCAGAGGCGCCTTTTAAATTGCTGTAAACAAGTGTCTATATTTCCGGACAGATTTACTCATTCTAAACATCATAGGATTAGTGTGTTTAACGGGGTTGCTAAACTAAAACTTGATGTGTGCTATTCATTTTCTTTATCTTATATATATATATATATAGTGCCTTGCGAAAGTATTCGGCCCCCTTGAACTTTGCGACCTTTTGCCACATTTCAGGCTTCAAACATAAAGATATAAAACTGTATTTTTTTTTTAATTTTAATTTAAAAAAAATTTTTTTACGCCAAACATAAGTTTTGCATTGTTGCCAAAAAGTTCAATTTCTGACCAGAGCACCTTCTTCCACATGTTTGGTGTGTCTCCCAGGTGGCTTGTGGCAAACTTTAAACAACACTTTTTATGGATATCTTTAAGAAATGGCTTTCTTCTTGCCACTCTTCCATAAAGGCCAGATTTGTGCAATATACGACTGATTGTTGTCCTATGGACAGTCTCCCACCTCAGCTGTAGATCTCTGCAGTTCATCCAGAGTGATCATGGGCCTCTTGGCTGCATCTCTGATCAGTCTTCTCCTTGTATGAGCTGAAAGTTTAGAGGGACGGCCAGGTTTTGGTAGATTTGCAGTGGTCTGATACTCCTTCCATTTCAATATTATCGCTTGCACAGTGCTCCTTGGGATGTTTAAAGCTTGGGAAATCTTTTTGTATCCAAATCTGGCTTTAAACTTCTTCACAACAGTATCTAGGACCTGCCTGGTCTGTTCCTTGTTCTTCATGATGCTCTCTGCGCTTTTAACGGACCTCTGAGACTATCACAGTGCAGGTGCATTTATACGGAGACTTGATTACACACAGGTGGATTGTATTTATCATCATTAGTCATTTAGGTCAACATTGGATCATTCAGAGATCCTCACTGAACTTCTGGAGAGAGTTTGCTGCACTGAAAGTAAAGGGGCTGAATCATTTTGCACGCCCAATTTTTCAGTTTTTGATTTGTTAAAAAAGTTTGAAATATCCAATAAATGTCGTTCCACTTCATGATTGTGTCCCACTTGTTGTCGATTCTTCACAAAAAAATACAGTTTTATATCTTTATGTTTGCAGCCTGAAATGTGGCAAAAGGTCGCAAAGTTCAAGGGGGCCGAATACTTTCGCAAGGCACTGTATATATATATATAAAAAATCGTCATTAAATTTAGACTCACAAATGAGCAAAACAGGCTTGGATAACTCTGGATGCCACTTCGGTCTCCACAGAGTTGGGTAAAGTTGCTTTTAGTTTTTGTTGCACCCTTTTATGTGGAACAACTTCCAGAGCTCTAAGAAATGAAATGTTCTGGTCCCACAGTTCAAAGTAACGATTGGAGACAGCCATGTTGATTAATGTGTCTGTTCTAAATGTTTTGACTGTATTTCTACAGGGCTCATCTGTAACAGAGAGTCTAAATTTAATGATGATTTTATATATATTTATATATATGAAGTTTCTGACTATAAAAGATAAAGAAAATGAATAGCACATATCAAGTCTCAGTATGACTTACCTGTCAAAATATCTTCTGTATGATTGCCTTTAAAATATTTCTTTCACAATTGTCCAATGTCCCAGTTCTTCCATGGCCTGCATACTCACCAGACATGTCACCCATTGAGCATGTTTGGGATGCTCTGGATCGACGTGTACGACAGCTTGTTCCAGTTCCCGCCAAGATCCAGCAGTTTCGCACAGCCATTGAAGAGGAGTGGGACAACATTCCACAGGCCACAATCAACAGCCTGATTGTTGGTGTTGGGTGTGTGGCTTAGTGGGGTTATCTAGCAAAGTCTATGGCCAGAAGAAGAATGGGAGAATGTCATATGGTCAGATGAAACCAAAATATAACTTTTTGGTAAACACTCAAGTCGTCGTGTTTGGAGGACAAAGAATGCTGAGTCGCATCCAAAGAACACCATACCTACTGTGAAGCATTGGGGGGGGGAAACATCATGTTTTGGGGTTGTTTTCTCTGCAAAGGGACCAGGACGACTGAACCGTGTAAAGGAAAGAATGAATGGGGCCATGTATCATAAGACTTTGAGTGAAAACCTCCTTCCATCAGCAAGGGCATTGAAGATGAAACGTGGCTGGGTCTTTCAGCATGACACTGATCCCAAACACACCGCCCGGGCAACGAAGGAGTGGCTTCGTAAGAAGCATTTCAAGGTCCTGGAGTGGCCTAGCCAGTCTCCAGATCTCAACCCCATAGAAATCTTTGGAGGGAGTTGAAAGTCCGTGTTGCCCAGCAACAGCTCCAAAACATCACTGCTCTAGAGAAGATCTGCATGGAGGAATGGGCCAAAATACCAGCAACAGTGTGTGAAAACCTTGTGAAGACTTACAGAAAACATTTGACCTCTGTCATTGCCAACAAAGGGTATATAACAAAGTATTGAGATAAACTTTTGTTATTGACCAAATACTTATTTTCCACCATAATTTGCAAATAAATTCATTAAAAATCCTACAATGTGATTTTCTGGATTTTTTCCCCTCATTTTGTCTGTCATAGTTGAAGTGTACCTATGACAAAAATTACAGGCCTCTCTCATCTTTTTAAGTGGGAGAACTTGCACAATTGGTGGCTGACTAAATACACTGCTCAAAAAAATAAAGGGAACACTAAAATAACACATCCTAGATCTGAATGAATGAAATATTCTTATTAAATACTTTTTTCTTTACATAGTTGAATGTGCTGACAACAAAATCACAAAAAAATTATCAATGTAAATCAAATTTATCAACCCTTGGAGGTCTGGATTTGGAGTCACACTCAAAATTACAGTGGAAAACCACACTACAGGCTGATCCAACTTTGATGTTATGTCCTTAAAACAAGTCAAAATGAGGCTCAGTGGTGTGTGTGGCCTCCACGTTCCTGTATGACCTCCCTACAACGCCTGGGCATGCTCCTGATGAGGTGGCAGATCTGAGGGATCTCCTCCCAGACCTGGACTAAAGCATCCGCCAACTCCTGGACAGTCTGTGGTGCAATGTGGCGTTGGTGGACGGAGCGAGACATGATGTCCCAGATGTGCTCAATTGGATTCAGGTCTGGGGAACGGGCGGGCCAGTCCATAGCATCAATGCCTTCCTCTTGCTGGAACTGCTGACACACTCCAGCCACATGAGGTCGAGCATTGTCTTGCATTAGGAGGAACCCAGGTCCAACCACACCAGCATATGGTCTCACAAGGGGTCTGAGGATCTCATCTCGGTACCTAATGGCAGTCAAGCTACCTCTGGCGAGCACACGGAGGGCTGTGCAGCCCCCCAAAGAAATGCCACCCCACACCATGACTGACCCACCGCCAAACCGGTCATGCTGGAGGATGTTGCAGGCAGCAGAACATTCTCCACAGCATCTCCAGACTCTGTCACGTCTGTCACGTGCTCAGTGTGAACCTGCTTTCATCTGTGAAGAGCACAGAGCGCCAGTGGCGAATTTGACATACTTGGTGTTCACTGACAAATGCCAAACGTCCTGCACGGTGTTGGGCTGAAAGTACAACCCCCACCTGTGGATGACGGGCCCTCATACCACCCTCATGGAGTCTGTTTCTGACTGTTTGAGCAGACACATGCACATTTGTGGCCTGCTGGAGGTCATTTTGCAGGGCTCTGGCAGTGCTCCTCCTGCTCCTCCTTGCACAAAGGCGGAGGTAGCGGTCCTGCTGCTGGGTTGTTACCCTCCTACGGCCTCCTCCACGTCTCCTGATGTACTGGCCTGTCTCCTGGTAGTGCCTCCATGCTCTAGACACTACGCTGACAGACACAGCAAACCTTCTTGCCACAGCTCGCATTGATGTGCCATCCTGGATGAGCTGCACTACCTGAGCCACTTGTGTGGGTTGTAGACTCCGTCTCATGCTACCACTAGAGTGAAAGCACCGCCAGCATTCAAAAGTGACCAAAACATCAGCCAGGAAGCATAGGAACTGAGAAGTGGTCTGTGGTCACCACCTGCACAACCACTCCTTTATTGGGGGTGTCTTGCTAATTTCCTATCATTTCCACCTGTTGTCTATTCCATTTGCACAACAGCATGTGAAATTTATTGTCAATCAGTGTTGCTTCCTAAGTGGACAGTTTGATTTCACAGAAGTGTGATTGACTTGGAGTTACATTGTGTTGTTTAAGTGTTCTCTTTATTTGTATTGAGCAGTGTACTTTTTTGCCCCACTGTATGAACTGTAACTCAGTAAAATCTTTGAAATTGTTCCGTGTTGCATTTATATTTTTGTTCGGTACAATTGTAAACAAACACTATGTAGCTTCAAAACATGGTTTACTCAGTTTTATATCATGTATGGTTAGGTCTGTCTATGAATTTGAGAGTGGCTATATTTCTCCAGTCCCATCCATCAGCTGCTTGCCAAAACAATGGCAAAGGAGATTGCACTTTCCTTAAAAGAACAGTGGTGTTTAGTGTCTGCTGGTTACACATCTGCCTGTGTGCTCTTTAGGGTCTTTGGTTTTGGATCCACGGGTCCAGGTTTAGCTACCAGAACTGTGGCCAGGGGCAACCCAATAACCACAACTATGGTGTAGTGAACGACAACATGAATGGCCGTGAGCATTGCATGGAGATGAACTGTGGAGGTACGATGCAGTCGCCAGTCCACCTTCCCTCACTTTATGCATCAAACATTTTAATAGATGTAAAAATACATCTGAAATAAAATGTGTTCCTTTTTTTAGCTACATAAAAAAACATCAATACAATAATTAGCTTTCTCTGTGTTACCCTCTTTCCCAGGTGACCGTGGCTTGAATGATGCACCCTGCCGGATTCAACAGCCATTCATGTGTTCCAAAACGATTTGATTTCTACCGATTAGCTGAGAATACGTTCTATCGTTACTCCCCTGGTTAGTCTGTCATCGTGTGTAGTGTACTTTTATATTCTTGTTGATTTTAATGTGGGATTATATTACTTTTTTTTTATCTTGATGATTATTGCTGATTAAGTAAAGTGACTTTGGGTGTCTTGAAAAGCGCTTCAAATATTTTATTATTGTTATTATTATTACATCTGAGTGCCTCTTGGGACATGGGATTCTTCAGTAATGTCACAGTCTGTAATATTTCCTGTTGTTCAGAGGTCATTTTTGCAAAACCTCCCAGAAAATTGTGTATGGCTACAGGGAGGGGGTTTCCTTTGCAGAAGCACCCTCATGAAACAATGTATTAATATGTATTAATATGTATTAACAATGTATTAATATGTATTAACAATGTATTAATATGTATTAACAATGTATTAATATGTGCGTGCATGTACACCATTGATTGCAAACAGTCCTTTGTAACAACCGAACCTATCCCTTAGCTCTCAGCATATGGGATTATTTTAACTGAGGATGGTGTTGGAAGCTGGATATTGCTGTATAGCTGGCCAAAAACACCTAGTATGAGCAAAATGATGTTGAAACGGATGACAGGATTCAAAGTGTAAATCTGGGAGCTAACGGGCCTGTCAGCCTTGTGGGATTTGAGGACGGAAATTAGCTCAGCTGTCACAGTCGGGTTCAGATGGGTTTTACTCCGGGCCAACATAGGGCAAGGGCTGGGCCAGATCTGGACCGAATGGAAAAATACACAGAGAGTTGATACAGGAGTTCCTCAAATAAGCAAAGCCAGCCAGCTTGCCAGCCAGCTCTCCCTATATACCCACATGTCCTCAGCAGCATCCTCCCCTGGATGGGTGGAGGATATAAAAGCCTGCATGGTCCCTGCCCTGCTGTAGAGAGGCAGGACTCCCTCACTGTTTGGCAATTGGGCAACTGAATGGAATAGCCTAAAGTAGTAGAAGAGCTGCCTGCCTGCCTGCCTGCCTGCCTGCCTGCCTGCCTGCCAGCCAGCCAGCCAGCCAGCCAGCCAGCCAGCCAGCCAGCCAGCCAAAGTAAGAGACACAAGTACGGAACAGACATAGCCACATTTCCCATGAGAATATCTGTCATCCTCCGTGGCATGCGGTGTGGAGACATACCAGGGCTCATCTAATTTGTGTCCTTGCTGTGACTGCTGAGAGAGAGAGAGATAAAGGGAGAGAGAGAGTTAAAGAGACAGACTGCTGAGAGGGAGAGAGGGAAAGAGGCCAGGGAATGAAAAAAGCGACTGAGACCGAGACTGTATTTTGTGTTGAGGCACAAACACACTGATGATGCATAGGGGCAGGAGACTTGTTATTGCCATTATTGCTGCAGCTGTTCCATTTGGATGAAGAATATGTTTCATGGGACGTGTGAATGGACTATAAAACAGGGAGACAGTCTTGGGTGTGAAAACATTGTGTTAACGAGGCCCACTTCCATTCATTCAGGATAAAAAGGGTATTCTCGTAACCTGCACCTCAGCGTTCAACACCATAGCGCCCCCAAATACATCACTAAGCTAAGGACCCTGGGACTAAACACCTCCCTCTGCAACTGGAATCTGTACTTCCTGCGGGCCACCCTCAGGTGGTAAGGGTAGGTAACAACACGTCCGCCACACTGATCCTCAACATGGGGGCCCCTCAGGGGTGCGTGCTCAGTCCCCTCCTGTACTTCCTGTTCAGTCATGACTGCACGGCCAGGCACAACTCCAACACCATCATTAAGTTTGCTGATGACACAACAGTGGTAGGCTTGATCACTGACAACGACGAGACAGCCTATAGGCAGTAGGTCAGAGACCTGACCATGTGGTACAACCTCTCCCTAAATGTGATCAAGATAAAGGAGATGATTGTGGACTACAGGAAAAAGAAGACCGAGCACGCCCCCATTCTCATCAAGGGGGCTGAAGTGGAGCAGGTTGACAGCTTCAAGTTCCTTGGCGTCCACATCATCAACGAATTAACATGGTCCAAGCAGACCAAGATAGTCGTGAAGAGGGCACGACAAAACCTATTCCCTCTCTGGAGACTGAAAAGATTCGGCATTGGTCCTCAGATCCTCAAAAGATTTTACAGCTGCACCATTGAGAGCATCCTGACGGGTTGCATCACTGCCTGGTATGGCAACTGCTCAGCCTCCGACTGCAAGGCACTACAGAGGGTAGTGCGTATGGCCCAGTACATCACCGGGGCCAAGCTTCCTGCCATCCAGGAACTCTATACCAGGTGGTGTCAGAGGGAGGCCCTAAAAATCGTCAAAGACTCCAGCCACCCGAGTCATAGACTGTTCTCTCTGCTACTGCTTGGCAAGCAGTACCGGAGGACCAAGTCTCGGTCCAAGAGGCTTCTAAACAGCTTCTACCCCCAAGCCTTAAGACTCCTGAACAGCTAATCAAATGGCTACCCAGACGGATGCTACTACTCTCTGTTATTATCTATGCATAGCCACTTATACAACCCTACCTGCATGTCTATAATTATCTCAATTACCTCGACACCGGTGCCCCCCACACACTGACTTTGTACCGCTACTCCCTGTATATAGCCCCGCTATTGTTATTTACTGCTGCTCTTTAATTATTTGTTTTTCTTATCTCTTATTTTTTTTGTATTTAAAAAAAATGTATTTTCTTAAAACTGCATTGTTGCTTAAGGGGCGGCAGGGTAGCCTGGTGGTTAGAGAGTTGGACTGGTAACCGAAAGGTTGCAAATTCGGATCCCCGAGCTGACAAGGTACAAATCTGTCATTCTGCCCCTGAACAGGCAGTTAACCCACTGTTCCTAGGCCGTCATTGAAAATAAGAAATTGTTTTTAAAAATAAGAATTTGTTCCTAAACTGACTTGCCTAGTTAAATAAAGGTAAAATAAAAATAAAAAAGTAAGTAAGCATTTCACTCTAAGGTGTTGTATTCGGCACATTTGACAAATAAAATTGGATTTGATTTCATGTCATTTATTTATTGTAAACTGGACTGTGAATAGGTTGATGTGAAGTAGGATGCCTTCTCACACATCACCCTTCGTTCTAGACCAGCGTTGTAGTCATTAGGGCACACTGTGGCAATCCATTTGAAAATGAAAACAAGTGGTTCCTGTTGGACAAGTCCAGGTAGTCCCTCCCTGCTCCCTGTTTCAGTCTGTGTTCTCCCGTTTGGTGCCTAATGAACACAACCCTGGCTGCTTCACATGACCAGCCCCTGTTGCTAAGCAGCCAGTTCAGGTCGAGCTATTTTAATGGCTGACACTAGATCACCCATATTCTAATTACATTGGCTGGAGAAGCGGCATCCACCGCTAAAATGATAACCTGCGTATTCAATTCATTGACTGAATGCGCACATGTAATGACTACCATATTACATGCATTCATGAAAGGATGGATGCGGCTGGGCCTGGGGGACCTTCAAATATAATTTATATAATACTACAAAAAAATATCTTTGAGCTCTAGGCATTATTATAGTCGCTATAATATACATTGGTTGAAACTCAATGTTAAATCTCCCTTCCATCATATCTAAGCCAATATGACAGCAATGTCGATGAGAATTCGCAAATCAACTTGATTGACTCGCCTCAAGTCATGATTGTCCATCGTTAGGGCCGTTAGCGTTAGGGTCGTCAGATTTAAAAAAAAAATCCCAAACCTAGCTCAAATTTTAGACATCGGATTAAAACGAGGCTACAGCGTCGATAAAGTGACCATTAGATTTAGATACATTTGGACTGGATACGTTTGTAGGCTCAACAGTTTTTATTGAATTCACAACGTATGGCTCTCACGTGTACATTTCTGGCCAATAAAAACCAAGGGTGTGCTGCTACCTTTTCAGACCAATTTCAGAGTTCTAAAACCAGTCGAGCAATTTGGTTGCTGCGCAACAGTAGCAGCTAGCTAGTAGAAGGCCAGCAGCTTTAGGTAGATAGCTAACACCAGTTGGATGAGAAGCAAAATAAAATAACTAGCTAGATATATTTCGCTATGTAAGGTTTTCATATGGCTGAAGACAGTCATCTGTGAAAACTGCTGACCTGGACTGCGCCGTAATCAGAGCACGAACAAATAAATTAGCGAACATCCTTGGCAGCTATTATAGCCAGTTAGATACACTAACTTTGGGGAAACTGCCACGTTGCTAATGATAATACATGCACACACCAGACAGACCGGTTGCTGTTAGAAGATCAAGAGCAAATTCTAGCCCTTACCTTATGCAATAATTCCGTTCACTCCCTCCTCTGTCAATGACATTTTCTTGTCATTATAATACACATTTACACGTTTTGATCAACACAGAGTCCAGTTACTTTTCAATGTGTTTCCAAAAACCTGACGTCTCTATCCACAAGTGAAAAGTAGCAGGGATGCAATTTGCACATGAAGCATCCAGGTAAAACAACATAATGATCATTGCTTTTTTTGCACGCAGTCAAAAGAAAACGCCATGCTGCTAACACATTTCTGTAAAGCTTAGAGAGGATCTTATGTTTAAAACCGTTGAAGTAATATGGCTACTGGTTCATCTGCCTCACCTAAAGCCCATTCTTGTGGGAACGTGCTATATACCACCAAGTGCTAACAGTCAGTATCTGGATAACGTGCGAAATGCTTAATAATGTGATATCAACAGAGAGGTAGATTCTATGGGTGATTTAAATATCCACTGGCTTTCATTAAGCTGCCCAATTAGGCTGTATAATGAGGAGCAAACAGATGCTGAACTTGACACATTGATGAAATTGCTTATTCCAGTTACTAATAAGCATGCACCCAGTAAGAAAATGACTGAAAACTATTAAACTCTCGTGGATTGATGAAGAATTGAACAATTGTATGGTTGAGAGGGATGACAGAAAAGGAATGGCAAATAAGTCTGGCGGCACAACCAATTGGCAAAAGTATTGCAAATTTATCAAGAATCAAGGTAAGACCCAAGTACAGACTGTGTTGAAGTAACAATGTTTATTACAGCAACATGGGGCAGGCAAATGACCGGTCAAGGCAGGTAGGGGTCTATAATCCAGAGTAGAGGCAACGGTACAGGATGGCAGAGTGGTAGGCAGGTGGGCTCAGAGTCCGGACAGGCAAGGGTCAAAACCAGGAAGGCGAGGAAAAAAAAAGAGAGGGCAGGAGCTGAGAAAACCGCTGGTTGACTTGAACAAACAAGACCAACTAGCAACAGGCAGACCGAAAACACAGGTATAAACACACAGAAGATAATGGGGAAGATGGGCGACACCTGGAGGGGGGTGGAGACAAGCACAAGGACAGGTTAAACAGATCAGTGCGTGACAAAATTGAGAAATCATGTGACAAATCTGAATAAAAAGAAGGGGGAGACGCACAATTGGCCTAGCATCGTCCGGGTTAGGGAGGGTTTGGCCGGTAGGGATATCCTTGTCTCATCACACACTAGTGACTCCTGTGGCGGGCCGGGCACAGTGCGCGCTAACCAGGTCGCTGGGTGCACAGTGTGTCCTCCGACACATTGGTGTGGCTGGCTTCCGGGTTTGATGCGCGCTGTGTTAATAAGCAGTGCGGCTTGGTTGGGATGTGTTTCGGAGGACGCATGGCTTTTGACCTTCATCTCTCCCGAGCCATACGGGAGTTGTAGCAATGAGACAAGATAGTAACTATTGGATCCCACGAAATTGGGGAGAAAACGGGGTAAAAAATAATAACAATAATAATAATTTAAAAGCACCTTAAATTAAATTTTGGGAAAAAAGGCAAACTCAGCTCAGTCATTCATTGAATCAGATGGCTCATTCATCACAAAACCGACTGATATTGCCAACTCATTGACATTATTATCAAACTTAGGCATGGCATGCTACCAAAAAACGTTGACACTACTGACAAAATTATGAAAGCCAAGCATTGTAATTTTGAATTCCGTAAACTGAGTGTGGAAGAGGTGAAAACATTATTCTTGTCTATCAACAATGACAAGCCACTCTGGTCTGACAACTTGGAGGGAAAATTACTGAAGCTAATAGCTGATGTTATTGCCACTCTTATTTGCCATATTTTCTATTTAAGCCTACTAGAAAATGTGTTCCCCCTCATCAATCTAGACACAATAGCCACAATGACAAAGTGAAAACAGGTTTTTAGACATTTTTGCAAATGTATTAAAAATAAAAAAACAGAAATACCTTATTTATATGAGTATTCAGACCCTTTGCTATGAGACTAAATTGAGCTCAGGTGCATAATTTTTCCATGGGTCATTCTTGAGATGTTTCTACAACTTCATTTGAGTCCACCTGTGGTAAATTCAATTGATTCGACATGATTTGGAAAGGAACACACATGTCTATATAAGGTCCCACAGTTGACAGTGCATGTCAGACCAAAAACCAAGCCATCTGTCGAGGCACCGATCTGGGAAGGGTACCAAAAAATGTCTGCAGCATTGAAGGTCCCCGAGAACACATTGGCCTCCATCATCCTTAAATGGAAGAAGTTGGGAACCACAAAGACTTTATAGTGCTGGCCGCCCGGCCAAACTGACCAATCGGGGGAGAAGGGCCTTAGTCAGGGAGGTGACCAAGAACTTGATGGTCATTCTGACAGAGCTCCAGAGTTCCTCTGTGAAGATGGGAAACCCTTCCAGAAGGACAACCGTCTCTGCAGCACTCCACCAATCAGGCCTTTATGGTAGAGTAGCCAGATGGAAGCCACTTCTCAGTAAAAGGCACATGACGGCCTACTTGGAGTTTGACAAAGTGCACCGAAAGACTCTCAGACCATGAGAAACAAGATGTTCTGCTCTGATGAAACCAAGATTGAACTCTTTCGCCTGAATGCCAAGCATCACGTCTGGAGGAAACCTGACACCATCCCTATAGTGGAGCATGTTGGTGGCAGCATCATGCTGTGGGGATGTATTTCAGTGGCAGGGACTGGGAGACTAGCCAGGATCGAGGGAAAGATGAAAGGAGCAAAGTACAGAGAGTTCCTTGATGAAAACCTGCTCCAGGACCTCAGACTGGAGGTTCACCTTCCAACAGGACAACAACCCTAAGCACACAGCCAAGACAATGCAGGAGTGGCTTCGGGACAAGTCTCTGAATGTCCTCGAGTGGCCCAGCCAGAGCCCAGATTTGATCCCGAACATCTCTGCAGAGATCTGAAAATAGCTGTGCTGCGACGCTCCCACCCAACCTGACAGAGCTTGAGAGGATCTGCAGAGAAGAATGGGAGAAACTCCCCAAATACAGGTGTGCTGAGCTTGTAGCGTCATACCCAAGAAGACCCGAGGCCGTAAGTACAGAGTAAAGGGTCTGAATACATGTAAATGTGATATTTCAGTTTTGTATTTTTTATGCGTCAACATTATGGGTTATGGGTTAGGAAAAATACAATATAGGCTGTAAAGTAACAAAATGTGGAAAAAGTGAAGGGGTTTGAATACTTTCCGAATGCACTGTATAATATTCAATGAATCCGTTTTATTGTAAATTTCATATTTTGTAATAACTCACTATTGTTTATAGGTTATGTAGTACTAGGCCTTTGGGTGCCAAAGACATCGATTAAGGCAGACCCCCACACCTCTCTGATTCAGAGGGGTTGGGTTAAATGCGGAAGACACATTTCAGTTGAATACATTCAGTTGTACAACTGACTAGGTATCCTCTTTCTTCAGTAAACTTTAAAGCACATTTCATGTCTTTAGTTAATGGGTACAAACTAACTATCTTAAGGTACTTTAAGCTAGGCTGTTTGAGAATGTTTGACTCCTAAGCAACCTGCCTACACATTGTTGGAAGTACAACAGACATATATAGCTAATGTAGTAGGTCAAAGCTGTGTGCTTGAAAACCTTGGTAGTGCATGGGTGAAGAACGCATTGTGGTGGTCATGTGAATTTCCTTCCTTTTTCGGCTTCAGACCAATGCCTACTTCTCACTTAAAATATAGTTATTTGTTTTTAATATAATTCCATTGACTGATTGACTATATTCAAAGAGGGATGTTGTGTCTCTTTTATTAAGAACACTTATTTATGTATTTGGGAAATGGGATGAACACTTCAAAGCAGTCAGTTATGAGAGGAGCTTTTGATTTGGCAGAATTAGAGATAGGCAACCCCTAAATGACATAATCAAACGTACTTTACTCCATCATCTCTAAAGGAGGTTGAAAGGCAGAGCAGTAGATAAGAGGCAAGGGGCAAACACATCTATCACATGTATATTTACACTACATTGAAATGGGTACAATGTTTTCAAACACATTCATGTACCAGGACCACATTAAATCCAGTGTCAGGTGTAAATGGACCGTCTTTAGAGCTTTTTTGAGAATTACGACAAAACCAAAGGCAGGTCCTTGTGAGCCACATGCAGAGGTTGCCTGTTGGTACATTTTCTTTATTGGCTTGTCAAATATGTTTACCACACACTGACAGATTGAAGTTGTGACATCAGGGACCTACTATATTACCAAAGGGTCTTTTGTATTCTGAGCTCTCACCACTGTGAAAAGCTTTCTATCGATTGGCAACAAACTAACAGAGAGGATTTAGTACTGAGGAGAAGCACAAGCCATTTCCCTGGATTGAATATTCAAACAGTTCTTATTTGTTTAGGGACAGATCAAAATTTACCGTGGGGAGGGGTGGTCCAAAATAGGGGAGGGTTGTCAAACTTTTTGTTTTCCTTTGGGGAGGGTTCTGTGATTTTCTGGGGAAGGGTAGTGCGTTTTTTCCCTGGTTTACATTTGCTCTTCTGCTAGTATTTTTCCTATAAACAATGGCTTGATTTAATTTTGATATTACCCTAATAAAGTTTAGAAAAGTTTGAAGGTGTGGCTATTATTAAGCTTTAGTTTACTGCAGGTCTTTGATATGAAGGCAGTGTGCTCCAACCGACTCCGACAGTTGAACTTTAGATGAGGAAGGCTGTTTCAGGCCTACCATAGTCACTCTTACAATCTAACATTATAATGCTTATGTTTATAACAAATATTTGGATAGAAAATTAACAAATTACCCTCCTTCTGTACATCGTTTTGTATACCAGACGCAGTAGCCATCTGACATAAAGAAATTATCGTAGCATATCTCTATCTCTCTGGGGCTAGGCCTAATCTTCCCTTCCTTTTTATATAGGCTTCATACACTATATATACAAAAGTATGTGGACACCCCTTCAAATTAGTGAATTTGGCTATTTCAGCCATACCCGTTGCTGACAGGTGTATAAAATTGAGCACACAGCCATGCAATCTCCATAGACAAACATTGGCAGTAGAATGGCCTTACTGAAGAGCTCAATGACTTTCAACGAGGCACCGTCCATCATAGGATGCCACCTTTCCAGCAGTTTTCCAGTCAGTTCATCAAATTTCTGCCTTGCTAGAGTTACTCCAGTCAACTATAAGTGCTGTTATTGTGAAGTGGAAACATCTAGGAGCTCACGGCTCAGCCACGAAGGGGTAGACTACACAAGCTCGCAGAATGGGACTGCCGATTGCTGAAGCACGTAACGCGTAAACAAAATCTGCCCTCAGTTGCAACACTCGCTACCTAGTTGCAAACTGCCTCTGGATGCAACATCGGCGTCGGCTGGAGTGGTGTAAAGCTCGCCGCAATTGGACTCTGGAGCAGTGGAATCGCGTTCTTGGGAGTGATGAATCACGCTTCACCATCTGGGAGTACAACGGACGAATCTGGGTTTGGCGGATGCCAGGAGAATGCTGCCTGCCGCAATGCATAGTGCCAACTCTAATGTTTGATGGAGGCACACCATGGTTCACCAGCAGCCCCAAACATCTAAATAAGCTACGGGCCGAACAAGCTTGTAAGAATCGTACTTAAACTCCCCCTTATACTCATCTGGAGGTTGAATTTTGTCTTGATCTCTGTAATGTGTCTGTATCTAATTTAATTGTATACGCAAACCATGATATTGAAGTACTGAAGTCAGTATGCTTTGTTTATTGGTTGCGTGGTGCATTGGCACAGAAACCTGTTGGTGGAAAATTTGTTGTATATATTTTAATATGGTATAACAATTTTGAAAATCGGATTTTCCCCCTAACTGATAACTGTCTGCGGCCAGATCTGATCATAGTGTAATGAAACAGGTAGGGAGAGTGAGCTCGTGTGTGTGGTGGTCCGTGAACCCTCAACTCTATGGCCCGTAGCCCTGTGTGGCTTCGACTGTGCAACTAAAGCATGCTGAAGTGGCAAAGTCGACATCCACATTTATAATGTGGGTCGCTACACTTATTGTTATTTGTTGTCGTAAACATGAGTTCATTCTGAGGGGGGAGGGTGTTCAATTTATTTTACAGTACAAGGGGAGGATCATGTGAAAATATTTTCAACTTTGGGGAGGGGGTGCATTTTTTTATGACGCCTTGAGTTGGACCATCCCCCCCAGTAAAGTTCAATCTGTCCCTTATCATCTCTAAGAAGAACTTTTTTGGGTTGCACGTAACAATATCAACACAGCCCGCCATAGACCAACATGTGCATTTGATGCGCTGAAGCCCTCTATTGAAATCCAATAGAGTCAACTGTCAAGTGATATCTCCTCAACATGGAATGACTCTCATTAGTTAACAACACAACCAAGAGTTAACCTTGAATGACCGCATATGACTGCAGTGTGTTTGTGTTTTACCAATTGCGAGAGTGTGTGTGTGCATGTGTGTGTGTGCCTGCATCTTCACCAGTGTGTGCATGTGGGTGTGTGTGCCTGCATCTTCACCAATGTGTGCATGTGTGTGTGTGCCTGCATCTTTACTAGTGTGTGCATTTGTGTGTGTGTGTCCCAGCATCCCACTCAGCATTATATGTGTGGTCCCTGTCACATTAGCATTACTGAGATGTGTGCTGTGTGCAGCATTACAGAGAATTAAGTGGCTGACTAACTTAAGCTGTCAGTGCTCTAATTAAAACAACTCTCTCTCAGGCTGATGGAGGAGCAATGGAAAGCTGCTAATTAAATACATTAAGGCCACATTCTGGACACAAGGATTTCTTTAAGGTCAACTATCACGTTTCAGGTAAGACCCAGATGCAGACTATCGAAGTAACAAAATGTATTACTAGTACAGGGGCAGGCAAAACGACAGGTCAAGGGCAGGCAGAGGTCAGTAATCCAGATAGAGTGTAAAAGGTCCAGAACGGCAGGCAGTCTCAGGGTCAGAGCAGGCAGGGGTCAATAATCCAGATAGAGTGTAAAAGGTCCAGAATGGCAGGCAGGCTCAGGGTCAGAGCAGGCAGGGGTCAATAATCCAGATAGAGTGTAAAAGGTCCAGAATGGCAGGCAGTCTCAGGGTCAGAGCAGGCAGGGGTCAATAATCCAGATAAAGTGTAAAAGGTCCAGAATGGCAGGCAGGCTCAGGGTCAGAGCAGGCAGGGGTCAATAATCCAGATAGAGTGTAAAAGGTCCAGAACGGCAGGCAGGCTCAGGGTAAGGGCAGGCAGAATGGTCAAAACCGTGAATCTAGGAAACAGGAACTAGAACAGACAGGCGCAAGGGGAAAACCGCCGCTAGATTTCACAAAACAAAACGAACTGGCAACAGACAAACAGAGAACACAGGTATAAATACACAGGATAATGGGGAAGATTGGTGACAACTGGAGGGGGGTGGAGACAAGTACAAAGACAGGTGAAACAGATCAGGGTGTGACATTAACAGTGTCAAAACAGTTTGTTTTCATTCCTATATAGAATGATTTGTATTGAACCCCTTATAATAATCATAATCGGTAACACTTATTTGGTTAGTCCATCTGTAGATGCTCCACAGACTATCTACCAACAATAAACATAGCCCTCACTTTATCCAGGCTCTAAACTTAACCCTTTGCCTGACCCTTAAACCTAACCCTAACCGTAACCTTAGCAAGCAGTTGCTTAGCAACAAATAGTATGACCTAATATCCTATCCTAATAAAGTGTGACCTCATAATCCGTTAGATTTCATGTGACAGTTGTGTTTATGTTAAATGCACCAATGTCAATGTTAATTTACCGAATTGCATTCGAATTAAGATTGTCAAAGAAAGTTAACTTCATCGGTGAGATCCTGTTTTGTCTTAGCGAATATATTATGTAGGCTGTAGACAACTATCCCCAGTGCACCCATTTCCCATAGTCACACAATGGTAGGTAAACCTCCTTATCTTATTCCAGGGCGACCAGAGGGAGACCATAGTCAGTAAGCTGTCCTTGTCACCAGCCTTATTATCAGTTAAACATGGATTTAGAGGCCCCTAGTGTATGCCTCATTTAGAGGCCCCTAGTGTATGCTTCAGCCACACATCCTCAGCCACTGTACAGAATACTGAGTTTGACTTTCAATATGAGAATATAGGCTATGGACGATATGTGAGTCTGGGGGTTTAAAACTTATGATCCAGCAAAAGGTCCAACCAGTGTGAGCTATTACTGTGTCCAACACCATCCATGCCACACCATTCATTACCATCAATAACCGTAATAATATTTACACTGCACCTGGAATTGCTTTTCCTTTTTATATTTCAGTAGGATTTATGTTGTGTGTGTGTGTGTGTGTGTGTGTGTGTGTGTGTGTGTGTGTGTGTGTGTGTATGTACACCTGTGTGTGTGTAAGCGTTTCAACCATGTTTGAATACCGAAGGCCCCCCCCCCAGCAGCCCGGCCTAGGCCCTGTAGTGAGTGGTCAGCAACCATGTTCCAGTGATATTAGTGAATTGATTTATATGTTGAGAAACACTGTGCACTCCCTCTAATAGAGCTTTAAGACAGGATGATGGAGAACTCCTCTGGATAGACTGCATTGCTGCATTTCTCCACAGTTAAAAGCAGCTGAATTTATTGTCGCTCTGATGTGATGAATTAAGCGCTCAGGCAAATTTAGCTTGTGACCTTTCTCATTCTAATCAACAAAGCAGGCGGCCAAGCCAAATATGTATACCCACACTGATCCCTCAGAACAGATGTGTTTGATTCAATACAAGAGGCAAATCAACATTGGGCTTGGGTCACAGTTCCACATTTCACCTCTTTGAGAAAGCCATACCGAAAGCAGTCAATGAAGCTATATGATACTGTAGCCTGCCAAACAACATTCTGGTGACTTTAAGCCAATTAAGGACCCAAAATCAGCCCAGTCTATTTGCATATGGACCACATATACAATACCGCTGATTGGCTGGTAGATAATTGGACCCCCTCAGCCAGATGACAACAGACTGATTGACCTGCGTTGACATTCTCGACATTGTCGGACTAAGTCCTCCACCCGCTTAGAGAACTCACAGCCAATCAGCCAGAGATATGCAAAGGCACATGTGGAGGATCTTGAGAGTTGAGACCGTAAGGGAGGGGATCAGCTGCCCTAACAGGCCACCCTGTCTTGATCTGAAAACCATCCACTCTGTAGAAGAGAGGCGCCAGAGAGCCCAGACATGACTAATTTCGAGAACTAAATTGCTTTCACTTGAAAAGGCAAGACGGTGTTACGAAACAAACCCCTCGCAGTGTGAGAAGTTAAGTAAGTCTGTCCCCAAATAATGGAATGGGAAGGAAGCAGCAAAACGTTTGGCCGCACCGTTGCTACCGTCTGCACATTTCCTGCTTTAAAACAAACCCCTTTGTTTGTCAATATTGTTGTGGCTCTCACCTTGTAGCCCTTGTGAGTGCACCGGTAAAACTGGTAATAAAATCTGAGTCCCGTAGTCACACTCTCCATCTCTTACCAGTTTCTTTGAGTGAAGGGGCCTCTTGCCACTCTCTCGATCTTCGGAGCTGGTCTGTGCCACAGGGAGCGGATTTCTTATTTGTTGCATCAGTGATTCGGACTGAGCTGAGAGAAGAGGAGGAGGAGGTGGAAAAGAGCAGAGTCGAGGCAGAGGAGGGGAGGACAGGGGCCCTCCAGGACTAGCAGTGTCCCTGACCTTCAGGAACTTTATTGGTTTTCACAAATGGCTTTGCAGGGTGTCGTCTCCAGCTAGCCTTAGCCACTACTGGCCCGACGCCACCTCCACCACCACTAACCCCTTTAATGATTACAGCTATAGGCCCGGTTTACCATATCTGAACTGGAGCTGAGGCCATCATAACGTGGGCGCAGCACTTTTCTGTAGCATCTCAAATCAAATCAAATCAAATCAAATTTTATTTGTCACATACACATGGTTAGCAGATGTTAATGCGAGTGTAGCGAAATGCTTGTGCTTCTAGTTCCGACAATGCAGTAATAACCAACAAGTAATCTAACTAACAATTCCTAATCTACTGTTTTATACACAGTGTAAGGGGATAAAGAATATGTACATAAGGATATATGAATGAGTGATGGTACAGAGCAGCATAGGCAAGATACAGTAGATGGTATCGAGTACAGTATATACATATGAGATGAGTATGTAAACAAAGTGGCATAGTTAAAGTGGCTAGTGATACATGTATTACATAAGGATGCAGTCGATGATATAGAGTACAGTATATACGTATGCATATGAGATGAATAATGTAGGGTAAGTAACATTATATAAGGTAGCATTGTTTAAAGTGGCTAGTGATATATTTACATAATTTCCCATCAATTCCCATTATTAAAGTGGCTGGAGTTGAGTCAGTGTCAGTGTGTTGGCAGCAGCCACTCAATGTTAGTGGTGGCTGTTTAACAGTCTGATGGCCTTGAGATAGAAGCTGTTTTTCAGTCTCTCGGTCCCAGCTTTGATGCACCTGTACTGACCTCCCCTTCTGGATGATAGCGGGGTGAACAGGCAGTGGCTCGGGTGGTAGATGTCCTTGATGATCTTTATGGCCTTCCTGTAACATCGGGTGGTGTAGGTGTCCTGGAGGGCAGGTAGTTTCCCCCCGATGATGCGTTGTGCAGACCTCACTACCCTCTGGAGAGCCTTACGGTTGAGGGCGGAGCAGTTGCCGTACCAGGCGGTGATACAGCCCGCCAGGATGCTCTCGATTGTGCATCTGTAGAAGTTTGTGAGTGCTTTTGGTGACAAGCCGATTTTCTTCAGCCTCCTGAGGTTGAAGAGGCGCTGCTGCGCCTTCTTCACGATGCTGTCTGTGTGAATGGACCAATTCAGTTAGTCTGTGATGTGTATGCCGAGGAACTTAAAACTTGCTACTCTCTCCACTACTGTTCCATTGATGTGGATAGGGGGGTGTTCCCTCTGCTGTTTCCTGAAGTCCACAATCATCTCCTTAGTTTTGTTGACGTTGAGTGTGAGGTTATTTTCCTGACACCACACTCCGAGGGCCCTCACCTCCTCCCTGTAGGCCGTCTCGTCGTTGTTGGTAATCAAGCCTACCACTGTTGTGTCGTCCGCAAACTTGATGATTGAGTTGGAGGCGTGCGTGGCCACGCAGTCGTGGGTGAACAGGGAGTACAGGAGAGGGCTCAGAACGCACCCTTGTGGGGCCAAGGTGTTGAGGATCAGCGGGGAGATGTTGTTACCTACCCTCACCACCTGGAGGTGGCCCGTCAGGAAGTCCAGTACCCAGTTGCACAGGGCGGGGTCGAGACCCAGGCTCTCGAGCTTGATGACGAGCTTGGAGGGTACTATGGTGTTGAATGCCGAGCTGTAGTCGATGAACAGCATTCTCACATAGGTATTCCTCTTGTCCAGATGGGTTAGGGCAGTGTGCAGTGTGGTTGAGATTGCATCGTCTGTGGACCTATTTGAGCAGTAAGCAAATTGGAGTGGGTCTAGGGTGTCAGGTAGGGTGGAGGTGATATGGTCCTTGACTAGTCTCTCAAAGCACTTCATGATGACGGAAGTGAGTGCTACGGGGCGGTAGTCATTTAGCTCAGTTACCTTAGCTTTCTTGGGAACAGGAACGATGGTGGCCCTCTTGAAGCATGTGGGAACAGCAGACTGGTATAAGGATTGATTGAATATGTCCGTAAACACACCAGCCAGCTGGTCTGCGCATGCACTGAGGGCGCGGCTGGGGATGCCGTCTGGGCCTGCAGCCTTGCGAGTTACTTTACGTCTTGTTAAAAAAAAAAAATCACTTGTTTGTTTTCAGCCTTCATATGAACCTGCTGGGTCTGCATAGGCCTACAATGAGTTATTTATTGAGAATGTTTAAACATAATGACCTGATAATCGCTGACTACCACTGGTACAAATAGCTTGTCTTTTGGATGAACGCCAGCCTTCGGTACAGCAGCAAAGAAACTAACATAGATGACTATCATTTTTACCTGGTGACCTTTCTGGCTTTCTCCTCCTCCCCTTCACCTCTACCTCTCGCCATAATCTGTGTGGTTCCATTCTTACCCATTCTCTACCTCCTTTCGCTGTCCTTCTCTACATCCCGTTCTCTCTCCTCTTTCCTCCCTTTGTCTCTCTCACTCCCTCTCTCTAGTTCTCTTTCTCTCTGCCTCTCTCCCACACTCTCTCCCCCCCTTCCCTTTATCCCCTCCTTCTTTCTCTCCCCCTCTATCGCTCCCTTCCTTTCTCTCCCTCCCTCTCAGGAGAATTATTCATAGAGGGACTCTGAATAGGGTTTCAAGGTTAAGTGGCAGTGTGTTCGGCGGTCGTGCTGAGTTGTGCACTCTGTGTCTGTTCTCTGTACTGTGGAGGGGGGGGGGGTTGGCTGGGAGACAGCCTATCACATCGTCACACAACAAACAGGGGGGCTGTGCCCTGGCCTGGAGTGAGAAACACAATAAGAGGCAATCAATAGGTTTCAATATGGCCCGCCGCAGGCTGGAAATGAAACTCAATTTTATTTCGCAATCTGGTGCATTTATTAGATGAGCGGATATTGATGGAGAAAATAGCCCTGGTGGTGCTCTGTCCAATACACACACGAGCTGGGTCTGGTTTATAGGCAGATTTCTTGAGCCAAGACGAGATGAGACACAGTGTCTTTTATTAATGGATGCTATACTGTAAATAGATACATTTACAAATCCTTATACTATGTCAATGTATACAAAACATCAATTAGATTAGATACTTCTCAGAAAAGTCACAGTTGTCACCTTCCCTTCCTCACTCCCCACTGGTTGAATCAAAGTTGTTTCCACGTCATTTCAATGAAATTACGTTGACTCAACGTGGAATAGACATTGAATTGACGTCTGTGCCCATTGGGTCATCTGACGTCTGTTTTTTTTCCACTAGTCTTCCCTTCTAACCCTTCAAGCATATACCTGTAGACAGCAACCAAAGTAGAGACCTTCCTTCCATGTAGTGACTTTGGCTAATCAAGAGTCACAGCCCCACAGCAGATGCTGGAAGTGAACGTCCATCCCACAGATCCCGCAGGGCCTATCAGGAGTTAACACGATTAGAGTGGATCAAGGCTGATTGTGCCTAATTCACCAGTTAAGTAATCAGAAATACTATAGCAGATGGTGCTCTGCTCTCCACCCACTATCCCGTTCTATACTTTGCTTTCATCCTCCTCTCTCTGCCCCCCCCTTCCCCACCACCACCGCACACACACTTTCCCTCTCTCTATCAACCAAGGACAGGGTCAGGGGGGGTCGAGATGTGTGGATGGTGCTTGTGTATGTCTGGCTGTGCTGTTGGGCACCAAGATATGGTGTTATTACAGGACCCGGGGTCTGTGGTAGTGGTGGTGATGGTAGTGGTGGTGGTGTCAGTGACTTGCGGTGATGGGATTGGTTGTGAATGCGGCTATTGGTTGTGGTATAAAGCTAAGGTAAAAAAAAAGCTGCATGTTTAAGTCATGTCAGGGATAAGTTTATAATAATTATTTTTCCTCCAAACACGACGAGTTGAGTTTTTACCAAAAAGTTCCATTTGGTTTCATCTGACCATATGGCATTCTCCCAATCTTCTTCTGGATCATCCAAATGCTCTCTAGCAAACTTCAGACGGGCCTGGACATGTACTGGCTTAAGCAGGGGGACACTGCAGGATTTGAGTCCCTGGCGGCGTAGTGTGTTACTGATGGTAGGCTTTATTACTTTGATCCCAGCTCTCTGCAGTTCATTCACTAGGTCCCCCCGTGTGGTTCTGGGATTTTTGCTCACCGTTCTTGTGATCATTTTGACCCCACGGGGTGAGATCTTGCATGGAGCCCCAGATCGAGGGAGATTATCAGTGGTCTTGTATGTCTTCCATTTCCTAATAATTGCTCCCACAGTTGATTTCTTCAAACAAAGCTGCTTACCTATTGTAGATTCAGTCTTCCCAGCCTGGTGCAGGTCTACAATTTTGTTTCTGGTGTCCTTTGACAGCTCTTTGGTCTTGGCCATAGTGGAGTTTGGAGTGTGACGGTTTGAGGTTGTGGACGGGTGTCTTTTATACTGATAACAAGTTCAAACAGGTGCCATTAATACAGGTAACGAGTGGAGGACAGAGGAGCCTCTTAAAGAAGAAGTTACAGGTCTGTGAGGGCCAGAAATCTTGCTTGTTTGTAGGTGACCAAATACTTATTTTCCACCACAATTTGCAAATAAATTCATTAAAAATCCTACAATGTGATTTTCTGTTTTTTCTTTCTCATTTTGTCTGTCATAGTTGAAGTGTACCTATGATGAACATTACAGACCTCTCCCATCTTTTTAAGTGGGAGAACTTGCACAATTGGTGGCTGACTAAATACTTTTTTGCCACACTGTATAGGACAAAATGCACATCACAACAAGAGAGACAACACTACATAAAGAGACCTAAGACAATCACATAGCAAGGCAGCAACACATGACAACACAGCATGGTAGCAACACAACATAACAACATGGTAGCCACACAACATGGTAGCACCACAAAACATGGTACGAACATTATTGGGCACAGACAACAGCACAAAGGGCAAGACGGTAGAGACAACAATACATCACACAAAGCAGCCACAACTGTCAGTAAGAGTCTTTGAATGAAGAGATTGCGATAAAACTGTCCAGTTTGAGTGTTTGTTGCAGCTCGTTCCAGTTGCTAGCTGCAGCGAACTGAAAAGAGGAGCGACCCAGGGATGTGTGTCCTTTGGGGACCTTTAACAGAAGGTGACTGGCAGAACGGGTGTTGTATGTGGAGGATGAAGGCTGCTGTAGATATCTCAGATAGGGGGGAAGTGAGGCCTAAGAGGGTTTTATAAATAAGCATCAACCAGTGGGCCTTTTGACGGGTATACAGAGATGACCAGCTTACAGAGTATAAAGTGCATTGATGTGTCCTATAAGGAGCATTGGTGGCAAATCTGATGGCCGAATGGTAAAGAACATCTAGCCGCTCGAGAGCACCCTTACCTGCCGGTCTATAAATTATGTCTCCGTAATCTAGCATGGGTAGGATGGTCATCTGAATCAGGGTTAGTTTGGCAGCAGGGTGAAAGAGGAGTGATTATGATAGAGGAAACCAAGTCTAGATTTAACTTTAGCCTGCAGCTTTGATATGTGCGGAGAGAAGGACAGTGCACCGTCTAGCCATCCTCCCAGGTAATCGTATGAGGTGACTACCTCAAGCTCTAAACCCTCAGAGGCAGTAATAACACCTGTGGGAAGAGGGGCATTCTTCTTACCAAACCACATGACCTTTGTTTTGGAGGTGTTCAGAACAAGGTTATTGGTAGAGAAAGCTTGTTGGACACTATGAAAGCTTTGTTGTAGACCATTGTATCACACAATCCGGGGAGGGGCCAGCTGAGTATAAATGGATGAGACAGCTTCCTACTGCCTGAGCTATGTTGTTGATGTAAATTGAGAAGAGCATGGGGTCTAGGATCGGGCCATGGGGTTCTTCCTTGGTGACAGGCAGTGGCTGAGACAGCAGATTCTCTGACTTTATACACTGCACTCTTTGAGAGAGGTAGTTGGCAAACCAGGACAAAGACCCCTCAGAGGCACCAATACTCTTTAGCCGGCCCACAAGAATGGAATGGTCTACCGTATCAAAAGCTTTGGCCAAGTCAATAAAAATAGCAGCACATTACTGCTTAGAATTAAGGGCAATGGTGACGTCATTGAGGACCTTTAAGGTTGCAGTGACACATCCATAACCTGAGAGGAAACCAGATTGCATAACCGAGAGAATACTATAGACATAAAGAAAGTCAGTCAGTTGATTATTGACAAGTTGTTCCAACACTTTTGATAAAAAGGGCAAAATAGGCCTATAACAGTTAGAATCAGCTTGATCTCCCCCTTTAAATAAAGGATGAACCAAGCAATGGGAACCTCCCCAGAAAGGAGAGACAGGCTTGGCTATGATAGGGGCAGCAACCTTAAAGAAGAAAGGGTCTAAACCATCTGACCCAGATTGTTTTTTTGGGGTCAAGTTTAAGGAGCTCCTTTAGCACTTCGGACTCTGTGACTTCCTGCGGGCAAGGGAAAAAGAGCCCCGGGGATAGTCACATTAGAAGGGGCGGGAGATGAGGAAATGTTGAACGGGCAAAGAGGCATGGCTGAGTCAAATAGGAATCCTGACTTAATGAAGTGGTGATTAAAGAGCTCAGCCATGTGCTCCTTGTCAGTAACAACCACAGCATCAACTTTAAGGGACATGGGCAGCTGTGAGGAGTAGGGTTTATTCTCCAGGTCTTTAACCGTTTTCCAGAACTTCTGTGGGTTAGACCCACAGAGAGAGAACTGCTCCTTAAAGTAACTAACTTTGGCCTTCCGGATAGCCTGAGTGGACTTATTTCTCATTTGCCTGAACGATAGCCAGTCAGCCTGAGTATGCGTGTGCCAAGCCTTTCGCCAAATGCAATTCTTGAGGTGGAATAACTCTGCAAGATCACGGTCGAACCAGGGGACTGAACCTGTTTTTAATTCTCATTTTCTTTACGGGGGCGTGTTTGTTAACAATACCACTGAAAATATTAAAAAAAGAAGGTCCAAGCGTCATTCAACAGAGGGGATCAAGCTGATTCTGTACCATTTTACAGTGTGAAAGGACAGTGTGAAAAGGAAATATCAGAGAAAACACAGTGTGCAGTTTGTTCGGGCCTGTGACGTGAATCAGGTATAATGGTCCTATTGGCATCACCACTGGTCCAAGGTGAGTTATGGCCATGGTGGGATGACGCACTGTATCTAAAGTCTGACGGGGACTCATCAGGTTGGGGTTGTCTCCTGTCTCCATCTGTAATCCAGCATGCATCTCTTTAGAAATCTAATCGCACATTAAGGGACAACAACCTTGAGATCCAAACAAGTCTCCCTTCATAGAACTCCCCATTACTAATCTGTTGTCAGGGAGGGACACCAATATGGTGAGTTAGGGGAGGAGGAGTGAGTTACCGATGTGAACTCTCATCCTGTCCGTGCTCATTTTCAGCATCAAATTACCTCGCGAGTGCATCACCGTGCAATAACTGTAAATCACCAAATGAGAAGAAATTATTTAGCAATTTCTAAAGGGCAAAAGAGCTCAGCCGATGAATTACAAGGTAGGGGATCTAACTGAAGCAAAAGACTAATTAGAAGACATCAATAACCAAGCGTGGAGGAGAGCTGTCTACGGCCAGCAGACCAAAGGTTAATAGATAAAAGGATAGCGATCCCACTCCATGGGTTTTCAGTGACACCCGCTTTGACTCTGAATATTCAACGACTTGTATTCATCCCTTTGACATGTTGTCAAAATGGAAATCTATCATTTGAATTGAAAGCAGTCAAGCACTTGCTTTCATAAGTGAGTGTGAGAGAGGGTGTTTGTGATTTTTTGTCATAGACAGGTGTTCTCTGTCGGCCGGGTGGCTGCAACTTGAGAGTGTTATTTTGGAAGATATTATACATCATCCCCCCCCCCCTGGTTGTTACAGCGACTGCTTGACTGGTTGAGAGAGGAAATGATTTGTACAGCTGAATGAGTAAACCACTGATGAGGAGTAAGGCTAATTAGGATTGTTTCTGTGATTGTAGTTCTTGGCACCTTTAAATATTTAATTAGTTAATGTTATATCATTGTGTTAATTTTCTCCACAGAGCAGTGAAGATCACTTCTCCTGGGTATTTTGGCGGCGCAAAAAAAGATTAGACTTATCAACCACATTTTCATGATGTGATTATCCTTGCTGATTTACGCGTGAAATAGTAGATATGGTCTGTGGTTTGTGTGTTACACAGGGGAATGCAAATCAATTGGATGTGCAATGTAGTAAACTGAATTTCAACCCAACAATGTCCCTCTCTTCAGTCGTGTTTGGGAAGACATGCGCAAGTCAAAGTGACATTGTATTGTCTAGTCCGTTCTGTTGCTGGCTGAGTCTGTAGGGAGGTGAGAGAGACTGCATCTGAAGGGCCATTCTCCGAAGACGGACAGACATAACATTAGACATACACACATTCCCACAGGTGAGGGGATGACATAATCCATCAGCTGGGGGATATTGAATGCATGTTTGTCTGGAATGTGATTACCATTTTTGATGACTCTTCTCATTTCTCCCTCTGGATTATCGATGAGATTCTCATTTGTTACATGTCTATCAGCTGTGATACGTCGTATTTTTTTCAGATGAATCCAGTGCCTTTTTTTCCTGGTCTAGCTAGTCATTGGCTTTCTCTTTCGTGTGCGATGACTGGGGAAAGCAGAGAATTCAAATGCCAGTCACATCATCTGAATATCACGGTTTAAAAGGTTACGTGTGGGCAGAGCCTGGAGCTGAGCAGTAGTCTGTGATTGTGCTTCAGGGAGAGACTCAAAGTCAGACCAGAACATCCTTCAGCAGCACAGAGGCAGACCAGAACATCCTTCAGCAGCACAGAGGCAGACCAGAACATCCTTCAGCAGCACAGAGGCAGACCAGAACATTCTTCAGCAGCACAAAGGCAGACCAGAACATCCTTCAGCAGCACAGAGGCAGACCAGAACATCCTTCAGCAGCACAGAGGCAGACCAGAACATCCTTCAGCAGCACAGAGGCAGACCAGAACATCCTTCAGCAGCACAGAGGCAGACCAGAACATCCTTCAGCAGCACAGAGGCAGACCAAAACATCCTTCAGCAGCACAGAGGCAGACCAGGGACATCCTTCAGCAGCACAGAGGCAGACCAGGGATAGGGTATCAATACAGCTACTGATGGTAAATGACTGTTGTATTTCAAAAGTATTTCTTGTTAGTGAGAACAAAATGCTAACAGTAAACTGGAAAGCGGTGACAGTACTGATGGAAAATGAAATGGCCGCCATAAATAATGCCAATGTATTTACTGCCCTTGTAAAAAAAATATGATGGAATACATTTGAACCCTGAATGCATAGTAAAATGAGTTGAAGGATATATGGCGGATGGCTAACTGACTGTAATTGCGCCTTAGCAATAGGCCTTTCCTTTAAAGTGTGTATGTGGAGTAGTAAAGATAAGGTTATCTATTGTAGAGGGGTGTTCAGACGGCTGACATACTGTATGGGAGTATTCCTTTAGAGGAAGTCATTGCTGCTACCCGCAAGGATAGCCAGCCTGGCACTTGATGACCTTGTTGAATTCACTGGCACACTCTCACAGTCTTGCTGAGACACACGTGCACAAGCGCACACACACACATGGATACGTACACACGGACGTGCACAAACCCACACACGCACACTCACGCAGACCAGCCACACACTCGCATGCATGCACGCTCACATACACACACACACACCAGCCAATAGATCTCAGTCTTCAGTGTTATCAGCAACCAGAAGCCACAGACAAGGAAGCTCTGTGAAGTACTGTCTACTCTACATCTACATAGATTCGGCTGTGTTCTACGATTCTCTCATGTTAACACACAGTTATCTATTTTCTGCCTCACACAGCTGCCCTTTACGTCCTTTTATCAGGCAAAGATCACAGAATGTTATAAAAATCCCTCCTTTCACAGAAAGCACAATACTTCCATCCACACCGTTTTGTGATCTTGGCATAATGATACACTCATCATTTGTGTGATTACGATCCCGATGATAGATCTGTCAGATGAAAATGAGTTTCCCTCACCTTGGCTACTGTACTGTAGCGCTGATATTAAAACAGCCCCTTTGAAACAAACCTAATTAAAAGAGGGTGGGCTGATGGGGAGTGTAATGAGAGAACCGGTGGTTGGTGGGGGAGATGGGAAAACAAGTTAAAAGGTTCCTGTTTTAGAAGAGCGAGAAGACCGTCTGACTGGTGGGGGACGCTCCCGTCATGGGAAGGAGCCAATCAGCTTGCGCTCTCCCTCTGAGCCGCTTGGCAACAACCTCCTCGGCAAAGGCAAGCTTCTGTGTGTGGGAGGAGTGCGTGTTAATCATACGACAGCCAGTACATGCCCCACTCCTCTGTATTCAGGTATTGTATGAGAGCCAGCTGTTTAATGCACTCAGGTTAGACAAAACACACTAGGGCACAGGCGCGCGCACACACACACTTTAATTTGTTCTATAAAATGCATGATTCAGGGGTGACCACTTTCATCCCATGATTGACAGATAAATGGATGACCTCATGAATTGATAATGAAGGTCCAGCTATAAGTAGACATGGCACTACGGTCTGTACAGTTGGGACCAGAATATACAATGAACCTTTACAAGCTACAGTATAAACTGATCCCATATGGAAAACATAAAGAAGAATTGAACAAGACTCTTATGTTCTACCTGCAGCGAAGACACATACAAGATTTATAGAAGATTCTTGTAATAGCTGACTATTACTATTTGTGTTGCATGTGTTGCATTACAAACCATACAAGAGACGTGTAAACCAAGCCTTCTAAGGTGGGGAAATCACCAGTCATGTATTTAAATCAAATCAAATGTATTTATAAAGCCTGTCACGCTCTGATCTGTTTCACCTGTCCTTGTGCTCCCCCCCAGGTGTCGCCCATCTTCCCTATTATCCCCTGTGTATTTATACCTGTGTTCTCTGTCTGTTTGTTGCCAGTTCAACCCCGGCCTGACATGACCTGTCTTTGCCTGCCCCTGTTGTTACATTAAACAGTGTTACTTCGACAGTCTGCATCTGGGTTTTACCTGGATTCCTGATAAAGCTCTTTTTACGTCAGCAAATGTCACAAAGTGCTTACACACTATTCAATTGTGTTTGCCACATAAAGGCATTTACGTTAACACGTATACAAATACAACCACTGACATATAATTGGCCAGAACATATTCTTATTTTGATTATTCTTTTCCATATGGGTTTATATACATCCTTTATCATATATGTATCAAGGTTAGTCCAATTGAGATACTGAGATCTCCATTCTATAAGGACACCCAGGGCAAGAGGAAGTATAATAATTTATTAACCAATGTAAAAAGGCTACGAAAGGGTACAGAATATTGTCACTCACCAGCATATTAAGGGAATGAAAGGGTGTTCAGCACATGATATAAGTAAACTCCACTATTGGCAGTGTATCTCTTCCTTTCTGTCAGGGTGGCTGTGTTTTGGGCTCCGAGGCAATGTTTCTAGAGGAGATCAAGTCGGGTTCCCGCTGAGGCGTTGGCTCCACTGCCAGAGCGCTAGCTGGCTCGTGCTGCTCACGCACAGGTGTCTTCCAATGCACCCTGGCCTCCTGTATCTGGCAGATACACACAAACAGTTGTCAGCCTCAACGGGGGCCTGTATGTGTCACTGGCCTCCATCATGGGAGAGAGGGGGATGGAGGGAGAGGGGGGTAGTGGGGAGAGGGGAGGGTAGTGGAATTAGTGTAGTGTGTGTGCGTACGTGTACATGCTCCGCTGTGTGTACATATAAGTCGCACATAGAGTAGTAGCTACAATGCATCTGTGCCCAAGATGAAAAATGCGCACCACTAGATTAAGGTTCAGAAAACATTATGTATGGACACCCTTATGGTGTCCGTCAGAGTGACATAGACTGGCGGGTTTCTGTTTTACCTTGCGGATTCATTCAACAAACTATTTCATTGGTCTGTTAAGTGATTATATCATCTGATTTAAAACAAAAATGCATATATTTTCTCATGGCAAACAAACATTGTTTTCGTAAATTCAGTGAGGTAGATCTGAGTCTGTTGAATGTTTACAGAAATGCAAATGATGCTCAATCTCATTTTATTGGTTGGTTGTAGCGGGTGTAGCGAAATGCCTGTGTTTCTAGCCCCAACAGTGCAGTAATATCTAACAATTCATGCACATTTAAAGTAAAGGAATGGAGTTAATAATATATAAATATTTGGACGAGCAATGCCGGAGCGGCAGACACTAAAATACAGTAGAATAGAATGAAGTATATACATATCAGATGAATGCAAAATATGTAAACATTATTAAAGTGACTAGTTTTCCAATTATTAAAGTGCCCATTGATTTCCAGATTATGTATATAGGGCAGCAGCCTCTAATGTGCTAGTGTTGGCTATTTAACAGTCTGATGGCTTTGAGATAGAAGCTGTTTTTCAGTCTCACAGTCCCAGCTTTGATGCACCTGTACTGACCTCCCCTTCTGGATGATAGCGGGGTGAACAGGCAGTGGCTTGGGTGGTTGTTGTCCTTGATGATCTTTTTGGCCTTCCTGTGACATTTGGGTGCCTTAGGTGTCCTGGAGGGCAGGTAGTTTGCCCCTGGTGATGGGCAGACCGCACCACCCTCCAGAGAGCCCTGCAGTTGTGGACGGTGCAGTTGCCGTACCAGGCGGTGATATTGCCCAACAGGATGCTCTCAATTGTACATCTGTAAAAGTTTGTGATGGCTTCAGGTGCCAAGACAGAAAAGATTATTGTTGCTGTTGCGCCTTCTTCACCACACTGTTTGTGTGGGTGGAACATTTCAGTTTATCAGTGATGTGTACCTCGAGGAACTTGAAGCTTTCCACCTTCCCCACTGCGGTCCGGTCGATGTGGATAGTGGGGTGCTCCCTACTATAGCAAAGTATATTGAATTCATAATTCAATATATTTTGCTATACATTACAGAAACAAGAACACAGTAGAGTAGTTTCAGAAGTGACAGAAGCACCAATGTGCTATTCCCAAGGCACTCTATTTGTAAAGTATAGTGCATAAAGACCTGCCATTCCATTCAGTTTAGTGGTAAATAACTGCCACCTGCTGGTGAAAAATAAAAACTACAGTCTGCTTGACATTACTCAGACACACTCTTAGAAAATGTAAATGTTTTTAAAAAATTATAAAGATGAAGACATTAATACACAATTCTAACCTGTTTAAAATAATGTAATATACAACGCAATCAAATACCACCTATTATAAATGTAGATTATACAGCAGTACAGTACAGTATCCCTTCACCCCTTCAGAATCATTTATTTGATTAAAACATGCTCTAAATAATCCACAGTGTCATTCTCTCCTCCCATAACCTACAATAACAGAACCTGGATGATATGGGAGAGGAGAGGGACAGTCACAGAGCCATATCATCAAGAAATAAATTGTGCCATTAACCCATACGGGCTCTTTTGAGATAAGTGCTCCGTTCAAGTAGGCCCTGCATCAAGTGCAGCAGACAGCACCAAGACAAAAGGCTTATGTCTAAATCCTTTCTAAGAACTGCTTATGAGGCTGACGATGAGTGACGACCCTCTCTCTCTCTTTGGCAAGCATGCCGTTTCAACATGCGTTCTGCTTGTGTAAAGTGGATTATGAGCCACGCTCTCCTGTGAGTGTTGAGAGAGGAAGACTGAAAGGAAGGGGTACCTCACTATGAGCAGCGGCTCTGGCTGAGGTCCAGGTACTGTTGAAGGAGAGTCTCCCCCAGATAAATCTCCCCCAGGTAACTCACCCATCCAAGATGTTGTCACAATTGAGGACACAACATAGAAAGATAGAGATGATTGAATGATTGCTTAAAATGAATGAATAGGGGTATAAATATGTTTTGTACAATATTTGCCTAGCATAAAGCAGGTAGGATTGGGTTTCTTGAGTGATGTAGGCCTCTAGCATTTGAAATGATGCATGTAGGATATTGCTAGGTTACCCATGAGATAGACAGCGTAGGCAGACAGCAACAGGATTAGAAGGAAGCAGAGCCAAAGTCAGAAGGATGAAGAGGATGAGGAACAGTCTGGGTCGAGGGTGAGTCTGTGATGTTTTAGTGCCCTCCTCTTCCTCACTGGTGTGTAGTGTCTTAATGCGCTCCTCTTCGATACCGACAGTACTGTGTCCATTCACCAGCTGCGTCACGCCACCCAGGCAGCCTGGGAGATGTATAAATACTTGAACCTCTTCTTCGAGGGTTATCGTCGAGCATCATGTTTTGTTTGTAGAGGTAGATGGAGACACTGCCTCTGGCTCTTCTAGAACATATTTTGCATGCCAGGGAGCCTTATCTATGTCTATTGATAGTACTTTGATTGATCCCTGGTAAATTAGTAGGAATGGATTCAGAGGTGTCGTAGACATCTTTTTTTAAACATATAATTAGGCATAATGATTACGGCTCTAGATTGCAAGAAAAAGCGGTTTCAGGTGTTTGAAAAATGCTAAATTCGGCAAACTCCATCCTCATACTTCGCGCCCCCTCTACAATAATGGGTGCATGACACCCCTGAATAGATGTGTATACTTTTGCCACCCTTACCTGCTGCAGGCCAGTGTTATGACACTGATGGGGCAGCAGGGTAGCCTAGTGGTTAGAGCGTTGGACTAGTAACCGGAAGGTTGCGAGTTCAAACCCCCGAGCTGACAAGGTACAAATCTGTCGTTCTGCCCCTGAACAGGCAGTTAACCCACTGTTCCCAGGCCGTCATTGAAAATAAGAATTTGTTCTTAACTGACTTGCCTGGTTAAATAAAGGTTAAATAAAAAAAAAAAAAAAAAATTTGTCGTAACAGATGGTTTGTTTACGTTGTGGCTAGATGGAGTTGGCCTACAGCTCTATCTAGTGGTCATGTCGGGGACAACAGTGGTTGACAACTGTAGCATTGAAGCTAACCCTAACCCTTTCCATGAGCATAACCTCATTCTCCTAACCTGCTACGTTAATTCACCTAACCTGCCACATTAATTATCCTAACGTCCCATGTTAGTTATCCTAACTTGCTTTGTAAACAAACCATACCAATGGCATCCCCACACAGGTCAGTGCTGTTGGCATTCTTCCCTCTTCTTTCTCCAGGAGTGGGTGTGGTCTGAGAGCTCATTAGCTGTTCTGAAACCAACCAGAAGAGAGGACAACCTACTCCTATATCTATCCAGAACACTTAAAGACCAATCACACTACCATAGAAAATAAACCATGACATTATAAAGAAGATCCAGTCATATACTGGACCATCATGACTGGAGAATTTATAACACAATCTGTTATAACTGATTCCAGGCAAACCATGCGAGGGACATTTTATTTCCTGGATTCTGTCAGATCTCTGTCTTTGATCAAAAATAAATACATTTCACACCATGGGGGATTATCGATATGCACACATTAATAATCAGAGTACATACAACATGCATGTACATACATGAGTATCTGAGTGCCTACAACATATACAGTACATTTTGCATATATATATATGTATCTGTATCTATCTGGATTCTTGTTGATGAGGAAAGATAGAGCGGGCAGAATATTCAGGAAATGATCATCTCTTCCTTCATTCCTTCACCGTATTGGTGCATGCTCAGTCTCAATGCATAATTTCATCCTTCCATCATATTTCCTTCTGTAAAAGATGATTGATATCCACCGTCTTGAAACAAGGTGAGTAAAACACTTCACTGTGAGGCTATATGTGTACCTTCACCTCTCAGTGAATGTTTCTCTGACACAACCACAGCCCCACACTTCCTTTGTGCCTTGTCACTAAGGCAGAGAGCCTCAAGGCCAGAGCTGGCTAATTATACCCCAGCGGAGGTGGCACACTAACAGGTGGCCGCTCTCCCAGTCTCCCTAGGGACATGGACAACCGTGCCACCACTGCAGCCAGCCAGCACTCAGCTCAAGTCTGTTTTTTTTCTCTCACTCTTACAGTACCTCTAGAGACTAGTTTGCTGCATCTGATTTAAAGGCACTCGACATACGCCACCATGGAGAGGTTCAGATTAGATATACTGTAGATGCTAGCAGTCACCTGGACATTGTGAAAGCAATCCATGCATCTTCCAGTGTGTTCACATCCATCAGTGGGAGCTGCCATTTTGTCAGTGAGGCGTTCTGCGGCAGTTTTTTTATTTATTGTGATAGGCAGCAGAGCTGGCTGGCTGGCTCTGGGGCCAACTGTATACAGGGTTGGAGGGATGATGATGGGGGGGGGTAGCTGCTGTGCATGAAAGTGGTTAGCATCCATGTGGAAGTGTGTGTGGCGTGCGTGCGCCGACATTGTCGCACCTGATTATAGGCTTCAATAGGCTGGATGCCTCTAACACCCTGGGGGGACTAACCAGCCGTGGTAATGACTCGCTCACAGCTTTGCACCTCCCCACTTTCACTAATAGTTTGCACTAAACACATCAAACATACTGTATAGTACCTACGCACATATGCAATGCCAGTGCATTGCATGCTATTAACATGCAATGGAGACAGTTTAAAGTTCATTATAACTCTAACATGATTGGAGACTGGAGGATAACTACTCATCACTATCAGCTATTCCATGCTGTTCAGACCTTCAAGCTCACAAAAGGTCTAGACAATATTCTCCTTCACCATGGAAAGCTCATATTGGTAATCCTAGAGAGGTTTAGTGAAGAAAAAGTGCTAAGTCATTCAGTGAAACAAGGCCAGCCATTGAGTCTAGACAAAAGTGAGGACAGAGAATGCATTCAATAGTCGGAATTTGTACCAGCCGAGGAACATTCCTAAGCTTCTTCTTTGTATCTCAGACTGAATAACCCATAGACAGATAAAGAGCTCATGTATTGTAAGAATCCACACAGCCTCGAGAGAATAGTGGCTGTGGACTGACTGACCTAGTCTGCATGCATATGATGTGGGAATGAATAAGACAAGTCACTACTAAACAGACACCAACCTGTGAGTTTCAGCAGGTACTTGGGGTCGGCGCACACATTCATCTTGTGTAGGTCGTTCAGTGATTCTGCCGTGTACTTCGTTCGAAGCATTTCAGGTATTTGTCCGCCTTTCCTTCCAGTTCTCTGCTGCCTGTGACTGGAACAAATTGCAAAAATCGCTGAAGTTGGAGACTCTTATCTCCCTCGCCAACTTTAAACATCTGCTATCTGAGCAGCTAACCAATCGCTGCAGCTATACATAGTCCATCGGTAAATAGCCCACCCAATTTACCTACCTCATCCCCATACTGTTTTTATTTATTTACTTTTCTGCTCTTTTGCACACCAGTATCTCTACCTGCACATGACCATTTGATCATTTATCACTCCAATGTTAATCTGCCAAATTGTAATTATTCGCCGACCTCCTCATGCCTTTTGCACACAATATATATAGACTATTTTTTTATTTTTTCTACTGTGTACTGTTATTGACTTGTTTATTGTTTACTCCATGTGGAACTTTGTGTTGTTGTCTGTTCACACTGCTATGCTTTATCTTGGCCAGGTCGCAGTTGTAAATGAGAACTTGTTCTCAACTAGCCTACCTGGTTAAATAAAGGTGAAATAAAATAAATAAATAAATAGACATATCTGTCATTGTCTCTGATGTTAGGAACAACTTGAAGACAGGAAAGACTCTGTCAATGGAGTGTTATCACAAACTTAACCAGAGAGCGCCAATTCCATGCCTGAATTTAACCTTTATTTAACTAGGCAAGTTAGTTAAGAACAAATTCTTATTTACAATGACGACCTACATCGGCCAAACCCGGACAATGCTGGGCCAATTGTGCGCCGCCTTATGGGACTCCCAATTACAGACGGTTGTGATACAGCCTAGAATCGAACCAGGGTGTCTGTAGTGACACCGCATGCACTGAGATGCAGTGCCTTAGACCAAGCCCCATCAATAAACAAGATACTTTCAAAACAAATGGACTTCAAAATGAGTTGAATCCAAAAATAGTCCAAAATAAGAGGCTAATAGTCTGTTGATGAAGTCAGTCAAATAGCCTGGCTTTAGTAATGGGTAACCCAGTGGCCCCTGAAAAATGGGTCCAGGGCTGGACATGAACCCCCTGGGGAGGCATGTGGGACATGACCCACAGCAGGTCCATCCAACCCACAGCAGGTCCATCCGGGTTTATAGTCTGGCACTGCCATCCCCTATATCCCTCCGTCACTCCCAATTCGTCTGACAGACAGACAGCTGTGCCCTTGCCTTTTCCAATGGCTCCCTAATAAATGACAGCTCAGGGGGATTTAGAGAATGCCATTTGCCATAGCCAGGAAGGGTCTGACATCACACATTAAAGGGTCAGTCCATGTCCATTTTAGCACACAGCCTTCACCTCGATTAACACTGATAGGTCTATCGGTCTCTGGTTCAAAGTGCCTTATAAAGTGACATGTACAGTAGTCTGGTCCAAGAACCGTATGTGATTTATCCAATTCCCCTATCATTATTATACATACATTATATAGCATGATAATAGACTGTGGAGTGAGTTATCTATTGCCTGCCTTGCTCAAAAGTTCTGGCAGTAAGTCATTGTTTTTCGATCACTGTACTTACCAGTCTGTAGGAGAAAAATGAAGCCCGAAAGATAAAGGATTTCCAAGCTGGATCACAATAAACTTGTGTGGTTGTTACCTCAACAACCCAGGCGGATACAGTGTTAATATCACAACATTGTGTGTGTGTGTGTGTTTGTTTGTGTCCTCCTTTGCATGACGATCCATTTATCCCGACTCAATTTGGCCCGAGAGAGACAGAGCAGAGGATCAGGTTTCCAAATAGGCCCACTACTACCCACCAGAACTTTAGATAGAGACACTCCCGTTCCCAATGTAAGTAGAAACCCAAGGCATGAAAGATGCATCTGTCTATTTGTTCCTGACTTGGTGTTAAGCAATACTGTTCTCATAGCCTAAAGTTCAAAGCTTTGGTAGACTAAAGGGATAGTTTATTCAAATTTACAGTACATATTGATTTCCTTACCCTATAAGCAGTCTATGGACAAGGTATGACAGTAGGACATAGGTATGACAGTACACTATATACACTGCTCAAACAAATAAAGGGAACACTTAAACAACACAATGTAACTCCAAGTCAATCACACTTCTGTGAAATCAAACTGTCCACTTAGGAAGCAACACTGATTTACAATACATTTCACATGCTGTTGTGCAAATGGAATAGACAACAGGTGGAAATTATAGGAAATTAGCAAGACACCCCCAATAAAGGAGTGGTTCTGCAGGTGGTGACCAAAGACCACTTCTCAGTTCCTGGCTGATGTTTTGGTCACTTTTGAATGCTGGCGGTGCTTTCACTCTAGTGGTAGCATTAGACGGAGTCTACAACCCACACAAGTGGCTCAGGTAGTGCAGCTCATCCAGGATGGCACATCAATGCAAGCTGTGGCAAGAAGGTTTGCTGTGTCTGTCAGCGTAGTGTCCAGAGCATGGAGGCGCTACCAGGAGACAGGCCAGTATATCAGGAGACATGGAGGAGGCCGTAGGAAGGCAACAACCCAGCAGCAGGACCGCTACCTCCGCCTTTGTGCAAGGAGGAGCACTGCCAGAGCCCTGCAAAATGACCTCCAGCAGGCCACAAATGTGCATGTGTCTGCTCAAACAGTCAGAAACAGACTCCATGAGGGTGGTATGAGGGCTGCCATTAGGTACCGAGATGAGATCCTCAGACCCCTTGTGAGACCATATGCTGGTGCGGTTGGCCCTGGGTTCCTCCTAATGCAAGACAATGCTCAACCTCATGTGGCTGGAGTGTCAGCAGTTCCTGCAAGAGGAAGGCATTGATGCTATGGACTGGCCCGCCCGTTCCCCAGACCTGAGTCCAATTGAGCACATCTGGGACATCATGTCTCGCTCCATCCACCAACGCCACGTTGCACCACAGACTGTCCAGGAGTTGGCAGATGCTTTAGTCCAGGTCTGGGAGTAAATCCCTCAGGAGACCATCCGCCACCTCATCAGGAGCATGCCCAGGCGTTGTAGGGAGGTCATACAGGCCACACACACTACTGAGCCTCATTTTGTCTTGTTTTAAGGACATTACATCAAAGTTGGATCAGCCTGTAGTGTGGTTTTCCACTTTAATTTTGAGTGACTCCAAATCCAGACCTCCATGGGTTGATAAATTTGATTTCCATTGATAATTTTTGTGTGATTGTTGTTGTCAGCACATTCATCTATGTAAAGAAAAAAGTATTTAATAAGAATATTTAATTCATTCAGATCTAGGATGTGTTATTTTAGTGTTCCCTTTATTTTTTTGAGCAGTGTATATAAAAGCATGTGGACACCTCATCAAATTAGTGGATTCGGCTATTTCAGCCACACCTGTAGCTGACAGGCGTATAAAATTGAGCACACAGCCATGCAATCTTCATAGCCAAACATTAGCAGTAGAATGGCTTTAGTAAAGAGCTCATTGACTTTCAACGTGGAACCGTCATAGGATGGTGCCACGTTTAAGACAGTTTGTCAAATTTCTGCCCTGCTAGAGCTACCCCGATCAACGGTATGTGCTGTTAATGTGAAGTAGAAACATCTAGGACCAACAACAGCTCAGCCGCGAAGTGGAAGGCCACACAAGCTCACAGAACTGGACCGCCGAGGGCTGAAACGGGTCAAAATCGTCTATCCTCAGTTGCAACACTCACTAGCGAGTTGCAAACCGTTTCTGGAAGCAACGTCAGTCAGCACAACAACTGTTAGTCGGGAGCTTGCCAAGCATCGGCTGGAGTGGTGTAAAGCTCGCCGCCATTGGACTCTGGAGCAGTGGAAACGTGTTCTCTGGAGTGATGAATCACGCTTCACCATCAGGAGGTCCGACGGACGAATCTGGGTTAGGCAGATGCCAGGAGAACGCTACCTGCCTGAATGCATAGTGCCAGCTGTAAAGTTTGGTGGATGAGGAATAATGGTCTGGGGCTCCTTAGTTCCAGTGATGGGAAACAATGACATTCTATACAATTATGCACTTCCAACTTTGTGGCAACAGTTTGGGGAAGCCCTTTCCTGTTTCAGCATGACTATGCCCCCATGCACAAAGCAAGGTCCATACAGAAATGGTTTGCAAAGATCGGTGTGGAAGAAGTTGACTGGCCTCAAACCCATCGAATACCCATGGGATGAATTGGAACACCGACTGTAAGCCAGGCCTAATCACCCAACATCAGTGCCCAACCTCAGTAAGGCTCTTGAGGCTGGATGGAAGCAAGTTCCTGTAGCAATGTTCCAACATCTAGTAGAAAGCCTTCCCAGAAGAGTGGAGGCTTTTATAGTAGCAAAAGGGGGACCAACTCCATATTAATGCCCATGATTTTGGAATGAGATGTTTGACCAATTGGGTGTCCACATACTTTTAGTCAGGTAGAGTAACTACTATATGGTACCTATGTTAGCATGTTCACATTTCCCATCCAAATCAATAAATAACTTGAGTCACAGAGTAGATTTTATACTTTAGGTTGATTTGGACATGAAGCACAAAATGCTTCCATTGACTTGCATTGGTGCAAATATGTCATTATGCAATTCGGTTGATCTATCCCTTAAAACTAGAATCCTTAGTTGCTACATCAATTTTTGGACTTATAAATTAATATATACACGTAACGCCTCATGAGCTTAGTTCAACTATCGTTGAACCCAAAATAAGATTGCTTACTCCGTTTGTAAACAAACACTTTATAGCCTCGAAAAATTGTTAAAAACTATACGTTTGATGTCATGCATGGTCAGTCAGTCCTTGCACCCTTAACTCTGAATTTGAGTGGTTACATTTCTCGGTAACAATATTTTGGTAGTCCGTCTGTAGATGCGCTACAGACGATCAGTAGCAGTTCAGCGATCTACTTACCCTAACGATGACCGAACCAAATATTGTGGCCCATTCCTCATCTTTTTTTTTTTTAAATACCAAAACAAAGGCGGGTGATCACTTTATGGTTTTAATTAAGGACTCCATAACTCATATTTTTTATTCGAAAGCAGGTATTTGGGGCCCAAACTCCAGAGAAGTAGGGACGTTCTTGGTTGTTTGACTAGTTACCGAATCATGCATTTCTGCTGTGCGGCAGTGTAGCGTTAGGTGTTCTACGAAAATAACAGGCATACTTGTGGGAAAGAACATCAAGTACTGGAATGCTAATATCTTCTTCCCCTGTCCTTTCCTCACTCAGCTTGCACAAGCACATCTCTCTGGAGGACCCATTTTACAGCCATATGCACAAACTGCAACAGTCTCTGAAAAAAAACAGGTTTAGAGGGACACATTGACAACTATACATTTCCAAAGCAACTGTAAAGCAGTTCCTCTTCCTCAAATGTGAAATCAGCTTCCAGGAAAAGCTGAGACTAGGTTAAATTGACCAGAAATCCATTTGGTTGACTCTGCTATTCTATTCATTTTGTGCGCATCTGAGAGATTACATAATGACATACTTCAGCTCAATATGCTAGTTATCCTCTGACTGGTCTGAAGGCTGGCCATAAACAATGATTGACCTGGCGATAAGTACTGAAGAGCAAGAAATGCACATTGAGACTGGTCCATAAGTATTTATTTGAGTTTCTCACTTCCCCAATAGACCTACTAAAATACAGTGAGTGTACAAAACATTAACAATCTTTACATGACAGACTGACCAGGTGAAAGCAATGATACCTTATTGATGGCACTTGTTAAATCTACTTCAAATCAGTGTAGATGAAGGAGAGGGGTTAAAGAATTATTTGTAAGCCTTGAGATTGTGTATGTGTGCCATTCAGAGGACGAACAGGCAAGACATATTTAAATGCCTTTGAACAGGGTATGGCAGGTGGTGCCAGGCACGCCGGTTTGTGTCAAGAAATGCAACACTGCTGGGTTTTACACACCATTTCCCCCCCAAGTGTATCAGGAATGGGCCACCAACCAACTTGACAACTGTGGTAAGCATTGGAGTCAACATGAGCCAGCATCCCTGTGGAACACCCGACACCTTATAGTCCATGCTCTGACAAATTGAGGCTCTGAGGGCAAGGGGGTGACTCAATATTAGCAAGGGGTTGCTAATGTTCGGTATACACAGTGTATAACAAAATATGTCAGGATTCAGGAGGTCCATAGGAAATGTTAACCAATTGATGTATTATTTGAAAATGCACTAATGTTAAATGGACCACAAACAAAAACAGAGCAACAATCTCACATGACACTTTATTCCCTACATAGACACTGGCTAAAATTGGTGCACTGGCAAGTTCATATGGGGAATTAAGGCATCACTTGAGACATGATTACTCATATTTACAAATACCAACCACTTGACCATTGGATAAATTAAGGATAGTAACAGTGATATTCAAGATTGTTAATAAAAAAAAAAGAGCAGGTCGGACCCATTAAAACTCCCCGACGTCAACCCTCGTCTCTGAACTTGTTCCTGGCCTTTGTCCGAGCCTTGAATGCAGCTGCGTTGTAGAGATGCTGGAAAAGACCGCAACGTGAACACAATAAGAGACCGGTTCTTTTTTTTTTTCCACTGGAAGTATATCCTTGCGAATGTCATGCCAATAACACATTTCAAATGTAAAATGGATAAATAATTAAATGCAATGAGTCCATTTGAACTCCTAGACCATTTTCGATATTGTGCGTTTCGGCTACTGACTGCTGGGTTGTACCTTTGGATTCATCTAGTTCTCCTAGATCCGTTGGTCTGTGTGATTAACGGAGGGGTGGGCGAGCTAGGCGGATCCCGAAGGGGCTAGGTCTTTACAGACTGGTTGGAGCTACTGTTTATGTCAAATTGTTTTGTGATGTACTTGTAAGACCTGGTTGTCCTGAAAATAAAAACATTTCATTGGGAGGCTAAATATAAGGGCTGGACAAATTTTGATCAATGAAAAGATGATTTTTGGCTGGGGTCTCGAGACTGGTTCATTGAAAGAAAATACACTTGTGACCTTTTCAAAACATTAGTCGCGTTAAATTAGCCATCAAAGAAAGAAAAGCATGCAGTCTAGTAAAGATAATTACCCTTTGAAGCGGGAGATTTTCATGGACTTCAGTGTGGCCGTGTCAACCAGCACGGGTGGTCCAAGTTCAAACACACCACGAATAAACTCATTGGCCTGTAGGTGGTAATTCATACCAGAGCCCACAAACTCCCTGAAGGCATCGTATGTCCTCTTCCTCACCCAGCTGTCAATGGTCATACGCTCAGTGCTGAAACAAATTGTCTCAGTCTGAAAGTCCCTCTCCTAAAACACACACTCTGTACACTGTTCTGGTTTCTCACAAGACAACAAAATGGGTAAACGTTACTGATAACTAGATGGGTAGATTATATCAACACAGGCACATAACTCACACCATGAATCAGCAATGAGTCATCACATGAAATTCAAGTTCTATTCCCCAGACAGTGACCTACTATTGCATAATATGCCCACTCACCTCCACAGCCTTGAGCACATCCCTGAACACAGACCTTTACTTCCTCTTGTCAGTCTTGGCACGGTGTTTGTTGCAGTCGGTGGCCAGAGAGTTCAGCTTGTCACACAGGGGCTCCCAGTCATCATATTCAAACGCCTGAGAACATCACATCAGAGCACAGGTCAGTCATCACTAAAGAAGTGTTTACAGATTAACACGCTATGCTGGCACTGCATTTCAGTCAAAATTCAATTTTAAATTCAGTACAGGGTGGGGATGTGCACAGCTAAACAAAACAGACCGCATTCAAATACTTGTGTGAATATTCATTTGAGCAAAAACTATTTATAGGTAGGTATATTTTAACTGAAAAGGCTTTGTCTAAATTAAAATATCCATGTGACATTGTTACATACAAGGTTATACCATAACACTACAAATTATACATTTTATCCAAACATATTTTTCAATGTGGATATTGGGACGGCAGGGTAGCCTAGTGGTTAGAGCGTTGGACTTGTAACCGAAAGTTTGCAAGTTCAAATCCCGAGCTCACAAGGTACAAATCTGTCTTTCTGAAAATAAGAATTTGTTCTTAACTGACTTGCCTAGATAAATAAAGGTAAAAATTGATTTAGTTTTTATGAAATGCCCCAATAAAACAAGCACAACTGGAGCCTTCACGTATAGCTTGTTGTTTATGTTAGCCATTCAATGCAGCCAAATGTTTAGCATATGATGTAAAATAATTATACAAGTGACTGAAATGAGAAGGAGTAGGCTACAACGCGCAACTAACAGGAAGGCCATTTCATCTAAATGGGTGTTGGGGAGAAACCGCAAAATGTTGCCTCAACTAGCTAGCTTCTCAAGGCTACTCCATGCAAGACAGGCTGAGGCAAGGCGAAATGGAATAAATAACATTGCGACTGCTACAAGTTAGCTAGTCTTGGCTGTAGCGTCCTCATCTCTGCAGACATCTGCTTGCTCCAACCTAACCGGCACCTCCGCAGCTGCAGCCTCCCATTTTCTTTTACATTGTAGGTAAATAGAAGACATTTTCTTTGAACAAAGATAAAATGACATGCTACAAACAGATGCACAGAGAGCCCTTTACTTTTGATGGACATGTTCTAAAAGCGAGTGATGTGAGTTAAGGGTCTGTGTTGTTTTTAAGTCGGCTATAGGCGCTGGAGGAATAGTGTTTCTTCAGTAGACTACGTGTGTATGTGTGCCCTTGTGGTTACTACATGGAAACATGTAGTAACCAAAAAGAGAGGGTGTTCAATCAAAATATATTCTAGATTCTTCAAAGTAGCCACCCTTTGCACACTTGACAGTCTCTCAACCAGTGTCATGAGGTTGTCACTTGGAATGCATTTGAATTAACAGGTGGCTACTTTGAAGAATCTAGAATATATTTTGATTGAACACTCTTTTTGGTTACTACATGTTTCTTTCCTTCTAAATGCATTTGAGCCAATCAGTTGTGTTGTGACAAAGTAGGGGTGGTATACAGAAGACCGCCCTATTTGGTAAATGACCAAGTCCATATTATCGCAAGAACGCTCAAATAAGCAAAGAGAAACGACAGTCCATCCAAACAAAGGTCAAGTGAAAACGAAACATTTCAGAAAAACTAAGTTTCATCAAGTGCAGGTTGCAAAAACCATCAATCGTTATCAAACTGGCTCTCATGAGGTCCGCCACAGGAAAGGAAGACTCAGAGTTAACTCTGCTTCAGAGGAAAAGTTCATTAGTTACCAGCCTCAGAAATTGCAGACTGTTGCATTGCAACTGTTCAGAGGAGACTGCGTGAATCAGGCCTTTGTGGTCAAATTGCTACAGAGAAACCACTACTAAAGGACACCAATAAGAAAAAGAGACTTCCTTGGGCCAAGAAACATGAAATCTGTCCTTTGTTCTGATGAGTCCAAATTTTAGATTTGTGGTTCTAACCACCATGCCTTTGTGAGATGCAGAGTAGGTGAATGGATGATCTCTGCATGTATGGTTCCCATCGTGAAACTTGGAGGTGTGATGTGTGGGGGTGCTTTGCTGGTGACACTGTCGGTGATTAATTTAGAATTCAAGGCACACTAAACCAGCATGGCTACCACAGCATTCTGCAGTAATACGCCATCCCATCTGGTTTGCACTTAGTGGGACTATCATTTGTTTTTCAACAGGACAATGACCCAACACACCACCAGGAAGGGCCATTTGACCAAGAAGGAGGGTGATGAGTGCTGCATCAGATGTCCGGTGATTGTAGAAGCCAGGTCCCCAACCCAATTGAGATAATTTGGGATGACTTGGACTGCAGACTGAAGGAAAAGCAGCAAACAAGTGCTCAGCACATGTAGGATCTTCTTCAAGACTGTTGGAAAAGCATTCCAGGTGAAGCTGGTTGAGAGAATGCCAAGAGTGTGCAAAGCTGTCAACAAGGCAACAGGTGGCTACTTTAAAGAATCTAAAATACATTTAGATTTAACACATGATTCGATATGTCTTCACTATTATGCTACAATGCTGAAGATAATAAAAAATACAAATAATAAAAAACTTAAGAGTAGGTGGGTCCAAACGTTTGACTAGTACTGTAGATTATTTAGAATGTCCGGATATCCGACAAACTCATGATGCTATTAGAATAGTGAAATTTTCACTATATTGTTTTGATCAGATGCAGCCAATGACCTATAGGCTGAAACGGACTGAAAGTCATGTCCCAGAGAGACTTCGAGGTTCAAGTTAAGCACTTGTGCGAGTACATACTTGCATGTGACTGCTTTGACCTGACTGCCTGTGCAGATTGTGAGCAGCAGGGCCCAGGAGAGGAGAGCATTGGTGTGCAGCAGGGTGGTCTGGGGGTTGAGAGAGGGGCGACTCCCATCCTCCTTCACATAGGAAGGCATGAACAAACTCTCAAAGCTCTCCATGGTGACATACACATCCTGGAGACCCAGAGAGAAAGGAGTTAGTCATTTATGTTTAACCAGGGTGAGATTGGACTATGCAGACATTTGGAGAGTAGTCTTGGTTTCTGTAGCTAGTGCCAAATGCTGAACAGAATGCCACATTTTTCAGCAAAGCAACACATTTCAACACACACACACAAGCATAGAGAATATCACATTGGAACATCAAATACAGCCACATACCAGGATGTCATCTTCCACCACGAGAGTGCACAGGCCCAAACTTGTTGCGCACTATAAAAGAAAGAAAAGGCTTTCAGTAGAACAATAAAGGCCACTTCTAGCAAACCAAACTTATTTTAAATGATGGGTTCCGGGCAGATACTCACCGCTTGTCTGGTTTGAATGTTGGCCGCTCCATCCAACAGAATGTTCTTGAAAATGGGTTTGAGGGTCTTGAACATCTCCTCGCTCTCAACGCCTGAGTCCAGCTGAATACACAGCAGACAGGCCAGGGAGGCTGCTGCACACTGCTCCTGTCCTTTACCTGGGAGTGGGATTTGATTTATTAGGATCCCCATTAGCAACAGCTAGTCTTACTGGGGTCTGACAAAAATACATTACAGACAAAAGATTTGACATACATTAACATGTAGTGTGAGCTCATCGATCAGTTCCACATACATACAAAAGTAGGTCACATGGGGGAGAGGCATTGTATTTGTTTCTTGAAGCCAGGTTTGCTGTTCACTTGCACAATATAAGATGGGAGTTCCATGCACTCATGGCTCTGTATAATACTGTACATTACCTTGAATTTGTTCTGGACCTGGGGACTGAAAAGACCCTTGGTGGCATGTCTGGTGGGTTAAGTGTGAGTTTAAGTTGACTACGCAAATAATTTGGAATTTCAAACACATGGTTTTTTTAAAGACATGTGACCAAGTCAGTCTTTCCTCAAATCGTAGCCAAGAGACTGGCATGCGGTGTCCCTAAACCGGGTCAGTTGTTGCTCAATATGCAATTAGGTGCCAAGAATGACGTTGGAAACGGACAACTTTCCGGGACATAGACATGTCTTATATGGGCAGAATGCAGTTAAATTAACAATAATTTAATCTGTGTCCAATTTACAGTAGCCATTAGTGAAGAAATACCATGCCATTGTTTGAGGATAGTGCACAACAAAACACTTATCACAGAACTTGGTTTGATACATTCACCTCTGAAGGTAAATAATGTACTTACATTCAGTAATCTTGCTCTGATTTGTCATCCTGGGGATCCCAGAGATAAAATGTAGCGTAGTTTTGTTTGATAAAATCTATTTTTAATATTCAAATGTAGGAACTGGGTTCTACAGTTTGACCCCACTGCAGTCTCTGGCGCCACACCCACCCCGCCATCTAGATGTGTTACGGCTAGTATCTTTTCTGTAGGGAAGCTAATGATCCATCCATTTCATTCCTGGGAGTTCGTAAACATATTTTTTTATTACCATAGCATTTTTTGTATGATCTCTATAGTTATGTACTCAAATGTATAAATTGACCAATTTGCCATCTTTTTTTTAAATCTAACAATTTGTCTATTTCAAAGATGCAAAAAAGAAAAACCTCCAGAGCTAATGCAAGCTGATATCAAGGTTTGCTTTTAAATTTGCTGCTCTTAGGCTGATACAGGAATGACTTTGCCTTCCCTCCAGGCCTGAGGACAAAGACTATTCTAGGCTCAGATTAAAGATATGACATATGAGTGGCTTGAGTCAACTACCATTATCTGTAACTTTAAGGGGGTTATAGTAACTGCTGAAAACTCAATACTACAATGTTGCTGTATTGGTATTCAGTGAATATAACACATGACTTGGTAAAAGACTGAAAGCCGGTAGTAGCTAACCTTTGAGACAGAGCTCAATGCTGTCGGTGGTAATCCTCCTGTCTGAAATGAACTCGTACAGGATCCTAGTTGCCATGGCAGCCTTCAGCCCATCCAGAGCTCCTTGTCTGGTCTTGGCACTGTCAATGAGGTAGAACAGTAAAAGATGTAGGCCTAGTGTTTGCAGAAGCTTATGTAACATCTACACAATTCAGTTTTCAGCAGCAATCGTATGAATGGAAGGGTTGACGTCTTGTTGCATTGTGTGCATTAGTTAACATCTCAGGTTCTGTCGATCCAGTTCTAGGCCCATGTGATCTGGTTCCACATCTTCTGAAAGCGATACAACTAACAGAAATAGCAGGTAGATCAGTTTCCCCACAGTGGTTTAGACTTACCTCTTATCCACAGTGCTGTCAATGAAAACATTCAGCTTGTACTGTAAATCCTCCTGGGCTGTCTCCTCACCTGCTTCCCCTCCTACACATAGGAAGATGAATACAATACACCATGAGAAATACAGAATTGTACTATGCTATTCCCCTAGTAGTTTGTATTCTTTGAACCATTTAAGATAGAAACATAAAAAGGCTGTATAACATTTATCACAACTTCACAGGTCAATTGTGTTTTTACTTGCCCTTTGTTGCTCTATGAATGGGACACAGGCAAGCGTGTGCACACGATCACATACCTTCGTCTGCCACACTCATGGCATCACTGAAGCTGCTGCAGTGGCTGAGGGTCTCGATGGAGGCATCCTCATCGCTGAAAGGTTGCACAGCTCCATGAGGCCCCCCTAAAACAATGACCCACCCCCCCAAAAAAATATCATACATAGTCATGGTACAATGTGTGCATTCTACTCTGGGGGTTTAACCAGTACACATCCATGCAAGCACAATGTAGAACTTTAAATGCAATTATTTGACAGAACAAAAGCCATATAGCTACTCTTATGGGATATGCACTTGATATTTTCTCCCTCGAGGTCAAGGGCTCCCTAAAGCCCCTTAAGTGGGTAGCTGGCCAGGCAGTGACAGAATCTAAACCCAGCTGGTGCAGCTTATTATGTTAAGTCTGTTCCCATCTAAGAGGAAGGGCCACACGGTCTGCTCTACACATGTGTAAAAGTGACCATGTTCACGTGGCAATCCATTGCTTCCTTCTCAGACCATAGCACTGAACAGACAATTCTGGAGGAAAAAAGTCGACTAACATGATCTTGATTTATATCAATGCTGGCCCTATAACATGTGCCAGCTATGTAGCAAGCTTGTTGTAATGTGAATAACTGGTTAGCTAGCTAATCCAGCGAGTGTTACATAACCATGAGGGGCTTGGATGAATCTGTCCCGGTCAGGTGTGTTTTACACCGGGTGAAAGTTAATAGCATTCGTTTTGAGCCAGGTGCTCCGTTCAAAGTCCACGGCGAAGTCGTCTCAAAACAAAAGTTAGCTAGGCGCGTGCAGTAATGAGTAGTATTCGGTGTTCTAGCATGCAAAGGTGAATGCTTTTGATATCTGCCTTCGAATGAAAGCTGGTTAAATTCAAACGTATTTTATGTAAAAGCATGTTGTACGTTTCTGGATGATCCACCATGCTGCCTTGTTGACAGCATGACCAACCCGCATAAATAACTATTCGACTTCACAATACTTATACAATATGATATTGATCATGGTTAATTACAATTATTGTAAGAGAAAGCGAGAGTTATGTCTAAAAGCTCTTGGCCTGATGTCAACATAGGCAATGATGCCACTTTTGTAGTCCTGTCAGACATTACTTGTCGTTTATCTCAACACGCTTTAAGAATGCACATAACTACAACTCCTACAATGCATAAAACTCAAAACCACGAGTAGGCCAAAATCAACCCGGTATGTAGCGATTTACTTACCCCTGGAACTCCTCTTCTTGGACCTTGGCATTTTCGTGCAGAAATATGAGAATATGAGCTAAAATAAATCAGCCGACACACGACCAGTTTTTATTAAACTGTATCATAAACTGACAATTATTCCGTGGCACGGCAGAGAGAAAGGAATTAAAAGCGATCCTGGAGAAAGACTGTAGGCGAAGAAGATACATTTTTCCTCGGAGAAAAAAAAAAATAGGGCTGTGTTAATGTCGCGAGGTTCTAAGAATTTATACGACCAACGTCACATGATCAAACATGGGTTTACCCCTAAACCAACGACCAATCATGTTACATAAGTGTATGACGCATTGTGATTGGCATCTCTTTGCTGTCTGTGGGTCATGTTCTCTGTGGTCATGTTCTTTGACAGCCACACGAGAGTGCTGCTACCCTGTCCACAAAAGCCCTGGTGTATCGGTCGTTGCTCTTCGGGAATCCTTTGGACATCCAATTCTGACGTCAACATATCGAAGTTGAAAATGGTTACTAAGGTTGTAATAGTTGAGGTTAGGGTTTATGATGAATAATGGTAAAACATTAAATAGGGTTTAGGGTAGGGATGTCCCAAGGATGCCAGATAGCACTAACCCTGCTGTATCCCTGGCCTAAAATACACAGTGGTGAGGTCTTCTGAATGGGTGGACAATGATTTATATAAAGAAGTGGAGGCTGCTGATGGGAGGATGGCTAATAATAATGTCTGGAACAGAGCCAATGGAATCAAACACATGGTAACCATGTTTCCAAGATGACGTAGCAGTCGGACGTCTGTTTTGTCTTGTCCCGTGCATATACAGTTGAAGTCGGAAGTTTGCATACACCTTAGCCAAATACCTTTAAACTCAGTTTTTCACAATTCCTGACATTTAATCCTAGTAAAAATGCCTTGTCTTAGGTTAGTTAGGATCACCACTTTATTTTAAGAATGTGAAATGTCAGAATAAGAGTAGAGAGATGTATTTATTTCAGCTTTTATTTCTTTCATCACTTAGCATCTACTTTAAAAAAAAAACACCCTTCCAGAAACAAGTCTCTCACAGTTGCCACTTGTTATAGACCTCCTCAGCCCCTAGCTGTGCCCTGGACATCATATGTGAATTGATTGTCCCCCATCTATTTTCAGAGTTCGTACTGTTAGGTGACCTAAACTGGGACATGCTTAACACCCCGGCCATCCTACAATCTAAGCTAGATGCCCTCAATCTCACACAAATGAGGAACCTACCAGGTACAACCCTACATCCGCAACCATGTGCACCCTCTTAGATATCATCCTGACCAACCTGCCCTCTAAATACACCTCACTGTCTTCAACCAGGATCTCAGCGATGCCTCATTGCCTGCGTGCGTAATGGGTCCACGGTTAAACGACCACCCCTCGTCATTGTCAAATGCTCACTAAAACACTTCAGCAAGCAGGCCTTTCTAATCGACCTGGCCCGGGCATCCTGGAAGGATATTGACCTCCTCCCATCAGTAGAGGATGCCTGGTTGCTCTTTAAAAGTGCTTTCCTCACCATCTAAAATAAGCATGCCCCATTCAAAAAATGTAGAACAAAGAACAGATATAGCCCTTGGTTCACCCCAGACTTGACTGCCCTTGACCAGCACAAAAACATCCTGTGGCATTCTGCATTAGCATCGAATAGCCCCCGCGATATGCAACTTTTCAAGGAAGTCAGGAACCAATATACTCAGTCAGTTAGGGAAGCAAAGGCTAGCTTTTTCAAACTGAAATTTGTATCCTGTAGCACTAATTCCAAAAAGTTTTGGGACACCTTAAAGTCTATGGAGAATAAGACCACCTCCTCCCAGTTGCCCACTGCACTGACGATAGGAAACACTGTCACCACCGATAAATCTACAATAATCAATAATTTCAACATCAATGATGTCGCTCTTGCTGCTGGTGATTCTCTGATCCACCTCTACGCAGACGACACCATTCTGTATACATCTGGCCCTTCTTTGGACACTGTGCTAACAAACCGCTAAATGAGCTTCAATGCCATACATCACTCCTTCTGTGGCCTCCAACTGCTTTTAAATGCTAGTAAAACGAAGTGCATGCTCTTCAACCGATTGCTGCCCGCACCCTCCCGCCCGACTAGCATCACTACTCTGGATGGTTCTGACTTAGAATATGTGGACAACTACAAATACCTAGGTGTCTGGTTAGACTGTAAACTCTCCTTCAAGACTCACATTAAGAATCTCCAATCGGCTTTCTATTTCACAACAAAGCCTCCTTCACTCATGCTGCCAAACATACCCTCGTAAAACGAACTATCCTATCGATCCTTGACTTTGGCAATGTCAGGTACAAAATAGCCCCCAACACTCTACTCAGCAAACTGGATGTGGTCTATCACAGTGCCATTCGTTTTGTCACCAAAGCCCCATATATTACCCACCACTGCAACCTGTATGCTCTCGTTGGCTGGCCCTCACTACATATTCATCGCCAAAACGACTGGCTCCAGGTCATCTAGTCTTTGCTAGGTAAAGTCCTGCCTTATCTCAGCTCACTGGTCACCATAGCAACACCCACCTGTAGCAAGCGCTCCAGCAGGTATATTGCACTGGCCATCCCCAAAGCCAACACTTACTTTGGCCGCCTTTCCTTCCAGTTCTCTGCTGCCAATGACTGGAACGAATTGCTAAAATCACTGAAGCTGGAGTCTTATATCTCCCTCTCTAACTTTAAGCATCAGCTGTCAGAGCAGATTACCAATCACTGTACCTGTACACAGCCAATCTGTAAATAGCACACCCAACTACCTCATCCCTATATTGTTACTTATCCTCTTGCTCTTTTGCGTCCCAGTATCTCTACTTGCGCATCATCATCTGCACATCTGTCACTCCAGTTTTCATGCTAAATTGTATTTATTTTGCCTCTATGGTCTATTTATTGCCTTACCTCTCCAGTCTCTCTTTTATACATTTTGGAGCGTGCATTTTAATGGAACCCCAAATTACATCATATGACTTTTTGACCACATTGTCTGTTGTTGGCGTGTTTAATTTAAAAATTATGTTTTGCAACTGGTGTGTGGGATGTTTAAACAAAATATTTTCTATCAAAGAACCAGAGCTCAAACACTCTATAGCAGGGTCACAGCCAAGCATAATGAAATAAAATAATCAGAATTTCAGAATGTCCCCCCCTGACCCCCAGTGAAAGTTGCACCCCTGTGCTAAACTGTGCAGAAACCACACAAAATCTAATTGGGTAATCATGAAAGGGTTGGTGACCATAAAATACCTATATTCATGTTCTATCGACCGTTAGGCCTATGTAAAATGGGTTGATTGCACTTACCAGCCAGATGTCTTATTCACCGTTGATCTCTGACTGTATCACTGGTTGAAGATAAGTAGTACTTCAATCGCCCAGAACCCATGCTACATACACTAAAGCAGGAGTGTCACTTTGGTTTTAGAAGTTGAGGGGACATGACCTGCCGGGGGGTCAGGGGGTCCTCCCCCATAATTAAAAAAGCTAATTTCCTGCATTTTTAAACAATCCAATATGCCTTCTCCATGTAGAACAAAAAGTAAGCAACAATGCCCACAGTCATCAAGCTAGGTAAGATATCATTAATTAAACATGTTTAACCTTTCTAGGGTAAGTGGGATGGTAGCGTCCCACCTGGCCAACATCCAGTGAAATTGCAGCGCGAAATTCAAAAATACTAAATTCAAATATTTAACATTCTTGAAAATATATGTGTTACACATCAAAATAAAGCTTAACTTCTTGTTAATCCAGCAGCTGTGTCAGATTTCAAAAACGCTTTATGGCGAAAGAAAGCCATACGATTAGGACAGCGCACCACATACAAGCACATGAAAATCATATTTCAACCAGACAGGTGCGACACAAAAGTCAGAAATAGGGATATAAAAAATGCCTTACCTTTGACAATCTTCTTCTGTTGGTACTCCAAAAGGTCCCAGTTACATCACAAATGGTCCTTTTGTTCAATAATGTCCTTCTTTATATCCATAAACAGTTTAGCTGGCACGCTACAGTCAATAATCCACCAATTTTCACTCCATCAAAATGCATACAAAATTAATCCCATACGTTGCTAATAGACTTTTCCAAACAAGTCAAACAACGTTCATAATCAAACCTTAGGTATCCTAATATGCAAATAAACTATACAATTTAAGACGGAGAATCATTATTGTATTTACCAGAGAAAAATTCCAAAGAGTACGCTTCCTTCCACACGCTTGGAAACACTACAGCAAAACTACAATTTCTTGGTCATTTTTTCAAAAACCAGCCTGAAACTCTTTCTAAAGACTTGACACCTAGTGGAAGCCCTAGGAAATTCAATCTGTGAGGACTTGACCTTATAATTAAAGTAATAGCCATTGAAAAAAAGTGGTAAGCTGATTTGTTTGGGGGGGGGGTGGTTTGTCCTCAGGGTTTCGCCTGCCATATCAGTTCTGTTATACTCAGACATTATTTGAACAGTTTTAGAAACTTTAGAGTGTTTTCTATCCAAATCTACCAATTATATGCATATCCTAGCTTCTGGGCCTGAGCAACAGGCAGTTTACTTTGGGCACACTTTTCATCTGGATGTCAAAATATTGCCCCCTACTCCAGAGAGGTTAAGTGATTAATAAGACTGAACTAGATCTAAGGTAATTCAATAATAAATATTGTGTTGCACCTTTAACCAAATGCCTAACAAATGAACAACTCTTGAAAAAATACAAAGACTTTTGATTGTCTTTATTAAGACATCCTCTATATTCCATTTTAGCCAGAACGACCAGTCAGCCCAGGCCACCTGCACGCACGACCCCCACCAGTCTAGTCAATGACTAAACTCTCTCCCAACACAATATATTTTGCAGTACACACCTTACATTGCTTTAATTCCCAAGGGAAGGTTTGGAAACTAAAAACTAAAAACTCACATACACATCAAATATACATTAACACACAGAAACAGCAAATCCTCCCTGTAATTAATCTCATAGGACTAATTGTACTGTAAAGCTCTTTTTACTTGCACACAATATAGCTGGATAGCACACAATGTATTTCTTAGCTGGGGTAAATGATTAGTTACACAGTTTCTTCAGATAACAGTCTCCAGTATCAACATTTCCAAGCAAACAAAAACAGGGAGTAGGGGGAATCTGTAGATTTGCTGAGATAAAAGAACATACTCTTTGCCAGAATTCAGCCATTCTTCACAAGACCATAACATATGCAAATATGTCCCCTTTTGTGTTTACACCTCCAGCAGAGGAATTCCATTTCTGAGTAATTCAGGATCACTGGCATATACAGTGGCAAAGAAATGTATGTGAACCCTTTGGAATTATCTGGATTTCTGCATAAATTGTTAATAAAACTAGATCTGATCTTCATCTAAGTCACAACAGACAAACAGTCTGCTTAAACTAATAACACACACATTGTTGTATTTTTCTTGTCTATGTTGAATGCATCACTTAAACATTCACAGTGTAGGTTGGAAAAAGCATAGAGTGTGTTCAATAAAGACACGAAAACATATAATTGTGTGTTATTAGATTAAGCAGACTGTGTTTGTGTATTGTTGTGACTTAGACGAAGATCATATCAAATTGTATGACCAATTTATGCAGAAATCCAGGTATTCCAAAGGGTTCACATACTTTTTCTTGCCACTGTAGTATGTTCTATGGATGGCCTTAAATTGCAGTCATTTATGTCTGAGATTATATGATCATGACGGGGCATTCAAACACATCAGTATCCATTCATTCATCATCAATAGCATCTCCCAGGTCTTCCTCACATTTTTGTTTTACATGTTTTGTATCATCAGGAAAAGTCTATCAACCCTTGATACAGTTTGGAAATCAACTTTGGAGGTTTGTCAGACTGCCATAAAATAGCATCTGGCTTGTCCAGTGTTTGCTGCACAGAGGGAACAAAGTGTTGTATCTGCAAAAATTCACCTCACCTCCATCACAGCCTGGTCTTCCCTGGCTGCCTGACCCTGCTGAGACCCCTGTCGCCATCTGATCCTCCTAAAATGAGGCATGACAAAGAATTACCTTGGTGTACATTTATACATTATATTATCCAATAATAAAATCAATGGTTCAATAATTGAAATTACCATTATTTCCAGATCCCTGTAGCTTTAAATTCAATCTGCTGTCCTGTAGTTACTGTTGGTCTACCCATCAAGATGGAACTTTGTATCCTTTACTGATATTTTTAATATAGGCCCTGCTGGGACCCCTGTCACCATCTGATCATGATAAAACATGAGCACTGTGCTGTGTACTGACTACACTAGAGGGCTGCATTCCCTCTATTCCCTCAAATGCAGCCACGCGCAATGATCTCTGTCGGGACCCGCAGGTCCCACAGGCGTCCAGCGGGTCCCGACAGAGATCATTGCGCGTGGTCGCATTTGTCATGCTGCGGAGGGAGCAGGGGTTCAAACAGACTACTTTGGGATGAAAATATTTTTGTTGTCCCACAGATTATTGGAAACGGTCCTCTTTCATTGTATTAAAAACACATATTTTTATTTGTCTCTGCCTGCAAATCGTCCTCACAAAATGTAGGCTATATCATATAGGCCTATGCAAAAACGTAGCAAGTGTCGCTGTCATCATTCATGATGCTTCCAGTTCATTAGCCATACCTGCGAGATCATGTGCGAGTGGAATCTCAAAATAGAGTAGGCTAAAGCCTATAAATGGGCGGAGAAGCACTGGCAGTTATCTTTCCAAGGACATGTTCTTCCTTAATAGGCCTATGATTATAGTTTACTAGCCTAGAAATAGTCCTGAAAATATTGATCACCCATATTTCTCCATCTGAAAATCTTCCCTCTCCTAAAAAGTAGGCTTTGAAAAATAGTTATAAAGTGCAAGTCTCTCCAAATCTGTCTGCTGTTGGCTGATACACTGTAAAAAAATATTGTGCCGCTTTTAAATCAACATTTTTTAGTAACTATTTGCATCAGCCTTTTAAGTAAATCCAATAAGGAGGATCATTTAAGTATAATATTTTAGTGCATTACAAACTCAAATATATTAAGTGCAAACAACTAACAGGATCTCAAAAATTCCTTTCATTCAACTTAATTTTATCAGGTTCAGAAGTTTTTTTTTTTAGTTTGACCTGCTTAAGTCCTTCAAGTCCCAGAACTAATGTTATACGTGTGATAATGTAGTCAGTTACAGAACTAATATTGTAAGTTTAATTTGCTGAATTTACTCAGTATCGTAATTTATATTCTATGTTTAATCTACAAATGTTTTTTTGCTCAGTTACTTATGGTACTCAAGTTAGTAAAATGCATTTAAATTGGGTTCCTACTACTCAAATATATACTCACAGCTATACTTAAAAAGCTGATGCAAATAGTTACCTCAATATACTTGGGATAATTGACTAAAAATTATTATTTCTATACAAGGGAATATGCAAAAAGAAACAACAGTGTTCAGCTTCAAACTTCAACACCTTTATTTTGAATAAAGGTTTCTTCAAACTTCAATCTCAAATTACCCCTTAAACCCTACTTTAGAAAGCTAGCTCTTAGAATGCTAGCTAGAAAGCTAGCTAGCTAAAAAACAGAAATACAAGCTGACTTGGAAGAGCTGCTAGTTATCTATCTTACTAGACAGACCAATTATTTCATTTACTTAGTTTGGCTGTTAGATATTAACTAGATAACTACTGCACAAGGTCAACGTTTGCAGTATTGCCTTGAATATGTTGTGAATACGTGAACAACAAGAAGGTGTCTGCAAGGACAGGTGTAGTTAGATAGCTAGGTGTAGTTAGCTAGCTAGCTACGTATTGTTCCTACCTGTCTCTTCCTGGGTAGCTTGCCTAGCAGGCTGTCACGTTCTGACCTTAGTTCCTTTGTGATGTCTTTGTTTTAGTATTGTCAGGGCGTGAGTTGGGTGGGCAGTCTATGTTCTTTTTTCTATGATTTGGTATTTCTGTGTTTGGCCTGGTATGGTTCTCAATCAGAGGCAGCTGTCAATCATTGTCCCTGATTGAGAACCATACTTAGGCAGCCTGTTTTCACCCTTGAGTTGTGGGTGATTATTTTCTGTTTTAGTGTGTTTTGCACCTGATGGAGCTGCTTTGATTGTGCTTTTTTGTTTCTTTGTTTGAGAGTGTTCGGTTTTAATAAATAACATGATCAAGTACCACGCTGCACTTTGGTCCTCACCATCTTCCACCGACGACCGTTACACAGGCAAACTACATTGCAGGGGCACGTGTTCAGTTCTACTGTAATGTTTGTTGACAATGCATTTTTTGGTAAGCTAGGTAGCTAATATGTTACATACGTAGCTATTTCGGTGAATATAAAACTTACACAGAAATGACAAAAGTTATAAACAGAGCTGAGGCGAGTAAATGCACTGCTAACTTACTAACGTTAACTAGTAGCATGCCCACCACGAGCTACCTAGCTAATCAACATGGGAAATATAACGTACTCTGGCAATATAGGTTGCTAAAGGCTTTTCGTACTTGAAGAATATTATTTAAAGAATACAGTTGTGGCCAAAAGTTTTGAGAACGACACAAATATTAATTTTCACAAAGTCTGCTGCCTCAGTTTGTATGATTGCAATTTGCATATACTCCAGAATGTTATGAAGAGTGATCAGATGAATTGCAATTAATTGCAAAGCCACTCTTTGCCATGCAAATGAACTGAATCCCCCAAAAAAACATTTCCACTGCATTTCAGCCCTGCCACAGAAGGACCAGCTGACATCATGTCGGTGATTCTCTCGTTAACACAGGTGTGAGTGTTGACGAGGACAAGGCTGGAGATCAATCTGTCATGCTGATAGTTTGAATAACAGACTGGAAGCTTCAAAAGGAGGGTGGCGCTTGGAATCATTGTTCTTCCTCTGTCAATCATGGTTACCTGCAAGGAAACACGTGCCATCATCATTGCTTCGCACAAAAAGGGCTTCACAGGCAAGGATATTGCTGCCAGTAAGATTGCACCTAAATCAACCATTTATCGGATCATCAATAACTTCAAGGAGAGCGGTTCAATTGTTGTGAAGAATGCTTCAGGGCACCCAAGGAAGTCCAGCAAGAGCCAGGACCGTCTCCTAAAGTTGATTCAGCTGCTGGATCGGGGCACCACCAATACAAAGCTTGCTCAGGAATGGCAGCAGGCAGGTGTGAGTGCATCTGCACGCACAGTGAGGCGAAGACTTTTGGAGGATGGCCTGGTGTCAAGAAGGGCAGAAAATAAGCCACTTTTGTCCCTGATGTTTTTCCTGGGGAGACTGATTCTGCAAAAGGTACAGGGATTGGACTGCTGAGGACTGGGGTAAAGTACATTTCTCTGATGAATCCCCTTTCCGATTGTTTGGGGCATCCGGGAAAAAGCTTGTCCGGAGAAGACAAGGTGAGCGCTACCATCAGTCCTGTGTCATGCCAACAGTAAAGCATCCTGAGACCATTCATGTGTGGGGTTGCTTCTCAGCCAAGGGAGTGGGCTCACTCACAATTCTGCCTAAGAACACAGCCATGAATAAAGAGTGGTACCAACACGTCCTCCGAGAGCAACTTCTCCCAACCATCCAGGAACAGTTTGGTGACGAACAATGCCTTTTCCAGCATGATGGAGCACCTTGCAATGAGACAAAAGTGATAACTAAGTGGCTTGGGGAACAAAACATTGATATTTTGGGTCCATGGCCAGGAAACTCCCCAGACCTTAATCCCATTGAGAACTTGTGGTCAATCCTCAAGAGGCGGGTGGACAAACAAAAACTCACAAATTCTGACAAACAGCATTGATTATGCAAGAATGGGCTGCCATCAGTCAGTATGTGGCCCAGAAGTTAATTGACAGCATACCAGGGCGGATATTGACTTTTTGCATCAACTTCATGTAATTGTCAATAAAAGCCTTTGACACTTATGAAATGCTTGTAATTATACTTCAGTATTGCATAGTAACTTCTGACAAAAATCTAAAAACATTGAAGCAGCAAACTTTGTGGAAATTAATATTTGTGTCATTCTCAAAACTTTTTACCACGACTGTATTTTTTTACATTTCGTTGTAAATATGTGTAGAGAGATCCAAACTACATTCCAAGTTATAATTTGGTCCTTACCTGCCGCATGGCCTTTCAAGAGGAGAAAGATCAAGACGAAGTCCGTTGAAATGTTCCAAGCGTATAGCCCAATAATTTAACCTATTTCTTAAGTTATTTTGTGCATTTGATATTGCCTACAGGGTGCAAAATTGCTGGGAAGATGGCTGGAAAGTGAGCTGCGGCACATAAAATAACACTTTGGGACCTCGGTTGGGTTTGCGACCAGTTCTTGCAGCAGCGGATGGGAGTCCAGTGCAGACCTCTACTGTGCACCATGTCAGTGATACCTGTAACATTAGAGCTGTTTATTACTGTGTCACTGTGAAAAGTAGGGAATTAGCAAGGGAAACTTGACAGATCAATAACGTTACTGCCATGCTGACGAATTAAAGTAACATTGCAATGAAAAAATGTCAGAATATCAATCTTCAATCGTTTGGCCGATGGTTTCATCATTTGATTCAGGTCTAGTGTGATTGAGGCAAAAATAATAGCTAATGTTAACCAACTTTGGGCCATCTCTCTCTCGAACGGTACATTAAATCAAATCACATTTTATTAGTCACATGAACCGAATACAACAGGTGAAATGCTTACTTACAAGCCCTTAAAGCCCTTAACCAACAACGCAGTTTTAAGAAAATACCTAATAAAAAAAAGTAAGAGAGAAGAATAACAAATAATTCAAGAGCAGCAGTAAATAACAATAGTGGGGCTAAATACAGGGGGTACCGGTACAGAGTTAATGTCAATGTGGGAGGGGGGGGGGCACCAGTGTCACGGTAATTGAGGTAATATGTACTTGTAGGTAGAGTTATTAAAATGACTATGCATAGATAATAACAGTGGAATGGCTATATACAGGGAGTAGCGGTACAAAGTCAGTGTGTGGGGGGCACCGGTGTCGAGGTAATTGAGATAATTATGGACATGCAGGTAGGGTTGTATAAATGGCTATGCATAGATAATAACAGA